>NC_056734.1:832959514-833075141 GCF_019279795.1 Protopterus annectens
TTACAGTATGTGTGTATATGTATATATTATATATATATATATATATATATATATATATATATATATATATACAATATGTGTGTGCATATATATCTATATATATATATATATATATGTGTGTGTGTGTGTGTTTATATATATATATATATATATATATATATAATTTGTGTCTGTGTGTAGACAAATATATATATACAATATGTGTGTGCATATATATCTATATATATATATATATATATGTGTGTGTGTGTGTGTTTATATATATATATATATATAATTTGTGTCTGTGTGTAGACAAATATATGTGGCTCTATAAAGATATACAGCAAATACATTTTAAACCACCAAAGCAATACATATGATAAACACATAATGACACATGTATTTATTTACTTAAATTAAAATAGCGTAAGAAACTCCTCTGTGTGGAAGATTTTCAATGTATACGTAGTTAAATCACTGTATATTAATAAGATTAGACAATCACTGTATATTCCATCTTGATAAGGGGGTAAGTGGTCTTATCACTACAGCCATCTGAGTCACAAAAGAGGCAAAGTTTGAGAAATGTTATGAGAATTCCAATATTAACAGTGAAGTACACAACTAAAACAATTATGTGCACTACATAGACAGTTTTAATAAAATTTACACATTATCACATATCCAGCATATACAAATTTGACAGACATTCAAGAATGCCTTGAATTGCAAGCCGGTCAGTAAGACATGACAAGGCTGTGGTTTTAAAACCACATGAATATAAACTTAGATTACATACTGCATACATATATAGACTGCGGTGGTGGTGCTGTGGTAGCGTTGTCACCTCACAGTAAGACGTCCTGTTCGATTCTCAGCTAGAGCGTCTTCTGTGTGGAGACATGCGTGAATGGGCGTACCTTCATTGAAGGTTGTGCGTCAGGGCCAGCAACTTGGCACGTAAAAATCTACTGCCAATCATTAGCAGACCGGAGTTCCACTGTGGCGACCCCTAACTGGGAAAAGCCAAAAGACACAAACAAACATACTGCATACATACTTATGCACACAGAAAGGAAAATATCGGTAAATATAGACACTACATTTGCCTCAACTTTCAAAAGGTAACCAGTGTATCTACTGCAGTCAGATGTTCAGGAAACGAGTGAAAGATCCAAACATTGTACCACAAGGCAGAAAAGAAAAGGAAAATAAATTCATTCAGATGGAGTCAGTATTATACAGACAGTTACTGTGTGATTCCTGAATGGTGTCAGCTAATGGGAAAATACTTTTAGCACAGGAGATTCAATTTCAGCATTGTCTGACATGTTTTTATTGAAACATTACAAGATTTTATTCTTGTAGAATCTTAGGACATTTGCATATCAGTGGGTATGTTTCCAAGATGCAACTGTCCAAAGCAATGCTGTCCTGTGAAATGAGGGAAACTGTCGTATAAATGTATGTCTGCATGAGTGCATGCACTAATAAGCAACACTACTGCTGACCATATGAAAAATAATCACCACAAATGGAGGGGAAAAAGCAAGTGGCAACAAGCATGCCTAGGCTGATATAATTATTCCACTAAGTTTTACCAAAAACAAGCACATACTAAAGATGTAATTTCAGTGTTGCAAAGGCTGCAGATCTAACTCTGACTGGCTACCATCTCTGGCTGAGGCTACATCAGTCACTCAGCTAATCTAATAGCCTATGGGTGGGGGAAGAAAAATAAAAGGGACAAACTGTTAGCACATAACCAAGTTTGTGAAATCTGACCTGCAGTATGCTAAGAAGAAACTCTGAAAATCCTGCCTCTGTGTGAACATGTGACTTACACTGCACTAAAATGTAAACAAAGTGCTCTAGCAAGCAACTGATTTTAGAAACGAGATAGTGCCTCTTTAACATGGGTTTGCTAAACTTCATTTCATGAAACCGTGTTCTATGCAGTAAAGATTATTAAGCTCCAAAATACATATTTAAGCTTAACATGAGTATTTTTGTGGGAGAAAGTGATAACATACAATCTCAGGGCAAGTAAATAGAAGTTATGTCCTTACCATAACATTCCATGTGGAGTGTTCATCTCACCTTTGTTCTTACACCTGGGTTCGGAGCCGATCCTCGGCTCCGTGTCGGCCGCTTAGCAAAGCTCTGCATCGAGAAGAAGCTCGAGACCAACCTAACTCCCACAATCCCCCTCCGCCTTTACCTCAGATCTAGTTTGCAAGCAAACCAGCAGAGAACAGAAGAGAGCATAACACTTTCATGCCAAACAAGAATAAACCTATTTACATAGCACAACAACTGCTCAAGGCAGAAGCAGGAGAAACAAACCAGGCACCTAAACTGGACGTTCTTCCTGAGGGTGGGAGGGTGGGAATGTAAGAACAAAGGCGAGATGAACACTCCACATGGAACGTTATGGTAAGGACATAACTTCTATATGTGAGAGTGTTCAATCTCGCCGTTTGTTCTTACACCTGGGTAGCGTCCCTAGCTCCATGTTCCTGAGGAACTCAGGGGAGAACGTTCCTGAGTACAGTGGAACCAAAGGTTGCCCTGTCCCTAGAAATCCTGTCTACTTTGTAATGAGAAATGAAGGTATGTGGTTTAGACCAAGTGGCAGCCGCACAAACAGTGTCTAACGGCAGGCGAGCTGCATGAGCCAGGGATGTAGATACTGATCTTGTAGAGTGCCCTTTGGGCTTGACAGGTAAAGTTTGCTCAGAGGCAGTATAAACAAAAATAATACAATCAGAAAGCCATTGGGACAGGGTTCGTTTTGTAACTGCCATACCCTTCTTGCTGTCTGAGAAGGCCACAAAGAGCTGGTCTGTTTTCCTGTGATCCTTTGTTCTGTCCAAGTAAAATCTGAGTTGTCTATGAACATCTAACTTGTGTAACATATATTCCAACTTATTGGAGTGGTTCTTGAAAAAGGTGGGTAGTTCAATGGACTGATTAATATTATTAACGGAGCAAACTTTGGGAAGAAAGGATGGATTAGTGCGAAGAGATACTCTGTCAGGGTGAAAAATCAAATAAGGATGTTTAACCGAAAGAGCTTGAAGCACCGATACCCACCTGGCCGATGTGATAGCCACCAGAAAAAGGGTCTTCCATGACAAAAACTTCAAAGGACAGGAAGAGGCTGGTTCAAAAGGTGGTAGCATCAGCTGTGACAAAAGAAGGTTCAAGTTCCAAGGTGAAGTAGGACTTCTAACTGGTGGTCTAATATGGAAAGATCCTTTTAGAAAGGCCTTACAAAGTCTGTGAGCCATAATAGGAGCCCCACTTTCTCCCACATGAAAATTTGATATGGCAGCTAATTGCACTTTCAAAGTGGCAGGAGAAGCCCCTTGGTGGAACAATTCGGTTAAAAACTCCAAGACCTTATTCAGAGGAGCTATTAAGGGATCCAATTGTTGTGTAGTTGCCCAGTTCACAAAACGCTTCCATTTACTAGTGTAAATCTTTGTAGTGGATGCTTTATGAGAAGCCACCAGGATATTTTGAACTGCAGGAGATAGAAGATCAGACCTGGCTAAGAAGGGAAGCGGAGCAGCCAAGCTGCTAGTTTGAGGGAGAGAAGCGACGGGTGGAGAGCCCCTGACGAGTGAGTCAGTAGATCCAGCTCTGGGTCCAGGATCCAGGGTTCCCGCATTTGGTGTGCTAGAAGAAAAGGAAACCATATTTGACGAGGCCAGAATGGGGCAATGAGGATAATTGTCCTTTGCAGGTTGCTGGCTTTCTGTAG
Source organism: Protopterus annectens (assembly GCF_019279795.1). Taxonomy (NCBI): domain Eukaryota; kingdom Metazoa; phylum Chordata; order Ceratodontiformes; family Protopteridae; genus Protopterus; species Protopterus annectens. Next base: position 832,963,266 of record NC_056734.1, read on the forward strand.
AAGTTTTGAAATCAGGGGGACAGGAGGAAAAGCGTACAGGAGACCCGGGGGCCAATCGTGAACCAGAGCGTCCCTTGGGACTTCCCCTGGAGGGGGTAATAGGGCAAAATAGCTTCTGCATTTGGCGTTCATTGGAGACGCAAACAGATCGCAGGAAGGCTGGCCCCACTTGCGAAAAATCTCCTTCGCAACTGACTGTTTGAGGGACCACTCGTGAGGTAACAGGATGGCTCTGCTCAACCTGTCCTCTATGACGTTGGATAACCCCGGGATGTGCGTTGCTATCAGAAAGTGACCTGTGGACTCCGCCCATTGCCAGATTCTCATGGCCTCTCTGCATAGTTGGTAAGACTTAGTTCCCCCTTGCTTGTTTATGTACCAGACTACAGACATGTTGTCCGTCTGGACTGCAACTGTCCCTACAGGAAGAAGGGGAGCAAAGTGTTGCAACGCTAGAAACACTGCCCTCAACTCTAGAACATTGATGTGCAGGTTGCATTCCAAATTGGTCCATTCGCCTTGGACTGTCTGTCCCTGAAAGATGCCCCCCCACCCTATCAGGGAAGCGTCTGTGGTGACCGTTGCTGTCGGAGTGGGCAGCACAAATGGTCTTCCGCTGGAGAGATTGCAAGTCCGGAGCCACCAAGCCAGGTGTGATTTGCATATGTTTGTGATGTGGATTTCGTGTGTCAGGGGTAACTTTTGGAACGACCATTGTGCAAACAGTAGCCATTGAAGAACTCTCATGTGCAGTCTTCCCAAGGGTATCGCAATGAGAGAAGCTGCCATGAGACCCAAAACCTTCAGAACCAGTTTCGCTGGGGATTTTCTGGATGAAAGAAGAAGAGATATATGGTTTTGTAGGGAGGCTATCCTTTCTGGGGGAAGCCTTAGAATTAAGCAACGCGTATCCAATTCTGCTCCTATGAATGAGATATGCTGTGATGGCTGTAGTAAAGATTTTTCTAAATTTACGGAAATTCCGAGATGAACACAAAGTTGTAGTGTGTAATCCCTGGCCTGAATCAGTTGATGCTCGGTGGTGGCAGAAAGGAGCCAGTCGTCCAGATATGGAAACACCTGGAATCCCAGGCGTCTCAAGTGAGACGCTACCACTGCCATACATTTGGTGAAAACCCTGGGGGCTGAGGTCAGACCAAAGGGCAGGGCTCGAAACTGAAAGTGACTGGCTCCCAGCCGGAAGCGCAAGTGATCCCTGGACGCCCTGGCCATTTTGATGTGGTAGTAAGCGTCCTTTAGATCTATTGAGCACATCCAGTCGTCCTTCTGTAAGAATGGAAGGATCGATTGAAGCGTGACCATTTGGAACTTTTCCTTCTTGATGAAGGTATTGAGTTTGCTTAGGTCCAGAATTGGCCTCCAGTCCCCTGTCTTTTTTGGAACTAAAAAGAACCTTGAGTAAGTTCCGAATCCTCTTTGGTCCGCTGGGACTGGTTGGATGACTCTTTTTTCTAGCAGCTTTGAAATTTCTGTAGCTGCAGGGCCTCGCAGATGGGGCGGCACATCTGGGAGTCTTTTCTGTGGAATTGGGGGCAATAGGAAGGGAATTTTGTAGCCTCTGGTAACAACGCTTTTTACCCAATTGTCTGATGTAAGATTTTGCCAGGCCTGAGGGTATAAAGCTAAGCGACCCCCGACTGCCTCCAGAGCAGGACAGTCAGGCCTCCTCTCAGGAGTGCTGGAAAGGCGGGGAGTGTATCCCTGTCACCTTGGTTTTGCGGACCCCCTCTGCCGCCAGGGCGACGTCTTCCACCTCTACTCCCTCCTCTGCCTCTGGAGGGGGTATCACCCTGTGCGCCTGGGAAAGAACCCTGGGGTTTTCGAAACCACATTTTTCCACCACGTTGCCCTTTGGGGTACGGTCTGGATGGGGTGGAAAAACGGACTCCAACAGCAGACAGAGTCTTTCCTTCTTGCTCACACCGGGTAAGGGTCTCCTTTACTTTGGGGCCAAAGAGAGTGGCACCATCAAATGGGGCGTTAGTAAAGGAAGACTTGAAGGCTTCCGCAAATGAACATAAGCGCATCCAGGATTGCCTACGAAGAGCAATTGCTGAAGCTGCTGCCCTACTCAATCCTTCGGCTGCGTATGAGATCAGCCTCATGGACGAGTTTACAATAGATGTAAGGGTATTGAGATGTGCTGTAACCCTCTCTGAGACAGCAGCATCTGTAGTACCCTGGAGGGTATCTCCCAACTCTTTGATTAGATCCCTCTGTAGCCGTGTGAAATGGGTCAAATAGTTCAGGGATCGCATAGAAAAAGCCGCTGAACTAAAAATGCGCTTCCCATATCTGTTCATAGTCCTAGAATCTCTGTTAGGCGGATGGACAGATGAGGAAGATTCAGACATCTCCTTTTTCGTGGCCGCTGCCACCACCATAGCGTCCACTGGCACTCCCTTTGTCAGATAAGCCTTATCTTGGGGGGCAGTAATATATTTGTTAGGCTTTCTAGGGACTGGCTCCACCGTGTCAGGTGTCTCCCACGCCCTTCGAGCAATCAGCTCCATCCACTCATCGAAGGGCGGAGTGACCCAGGAGGAGGAAGGGCGAGCACCGAATGCCTTCAGCAAGACTGACTCATCCTCAGAAGGGGGGAGGGATTGCCAATCACCTCTCTGCTTTAGGATCTCCAGGATGTCAGAAAAGGAGACATCCTCCAAGGGTGACTTTGGGGACCCTTCTGACTCATCTAAGTCAGTGTCCGATGTCAATGATTCTTGTGGAGAATCTAAGTGTCTCCTCTTGCACAATCTTTTCCTCGGAACTTCCTCGGGGGGGCATCCGAAGAAGCCTCCGAGGAAGAGGGGGCACCCTCTAGGGGTGGCTGAGACACTGGTGCTTGACGCTTAGATGTAGCCGTGGGTGCAGAGGAGGATAACGGCCCTTTATGGGAAGGAGAAGCTGTTTCTGCTGAAGTGGTTGTCTGAACAGACAACACCTTCCTCATGAGTTCGAAGGCCCCCGGGTCCCGAGTCGAGGTATCCCCCGGTTCCGAAGAAGTCGGAGGAATTCCTGAGACAGGCACCGAAGGCATCGACCCCGAGGACGGAGCCGAGTCGATCCGAGCCGAGGCCCCGAGAGGGAGTGTCGGAACCGAAACATCGGTCCGACTCTCAGTCCCGGACCCAAGGATGGATCTTCGGCTCCGAGACTCCGGTACTGGATCCGACGGAGTCGAGGTGAACGGTACCGACCGAGAAAAGGACGGCTCCGGCACCAAGGGCTCCACAATCACCAGGTCAGCCTCTCCCTGCTCCGAAGACTGGATAGGCCTCGGAGGAGGAACAGGTGGAGATAAGGGAAGGCCTTCGAGTCTCGACACCAACTGGGAGGAGACAGAGATGAGTTTGGACAAGGCTGTATTCTCCATCAATTTCTGCACCACGCGGTCTACATCGGTGTCGGAGAGGGGCCTGGAAGAACGCGTCGAAGGAATCGAAGACGGAGCCGACCTCAAAAGTGCAGGAGGAGGAAGCTCCGTCACCGGTTCCAAGACTCGAGGCTCGGTAACTGACAACAGTTCAACACTCGGCCCGAACTCTGTGGAACAGGTGATCGAACTTTGAATGAAGAGCTCGGAGCCAATGACTTGGGCTCCGACGTCTTCGATTCCTTCGAGGATTTAGATGCCTGGTCTGATGCATCCAGAGCCTCTTGGAATGCAGGCTTCAAAAGGCCCCTATCCATAAGTTTCCTGCGCCTATCTGTCATGACCCTTCCACTGAAAGAATGACAGATGGAGCAGTCTTCCTGCAGATGGAGAGGGCCAAGACAGTAGACGCAGGAACTATGATTGTCTGTGACAGACATCTTCTGTCCACATTGGCACCGTTTGAAGCCTGATTTAGCTTTTTCTGACATGTTTACAATTTCCAATCCAGAAAAACAGTGAAAAGCCAGTAGTAAATGTCAAATCCAGTAAAGAAAGTCAAAGCCAGTAATATTTGTCAAATCCTGTTAATAAAGTCACATCCAATAGTCAACTCCAGAAAGTTAAGGGTGGGGTAGGCCCCGAGGGAAAACGCAAAAAAGTATATAAAAATTATATACGGAACCGAGAAACCCTCGATACACTACTCACACACACACACACACACACACAGTCAATCTTAAGAGAAATTTGTACACAAAAATACTGAAAGAAGTATAAGAAATAATCATTCTTAGCTTTGAGGTGGTCTGAGCTCATCAAAATGATGCGAACGTTGCAGCGGCAATCTAGATCTGAGGTAAAGGCAGAGGGGGATTGTGGGAGTTAGGTTGGTCTCGAGCTTCTTCTCGATGCAGAGCTTTGCTAAGCGGCCGACACGGAGCCGAGGATCGGCTCCGAACCCAGGTGTAAGAACAAACGGCGAGATTGAACACTCTCGCATCCTGTCTTTATTTCATTGGTGATGTTCATAATGAAATAGAGTATATATGATTGATTTTTATAGTTATCATACAATATTTTATGGTTTATTAATTAACCCTGTTAAATAGCAGCTTCTGTTCTAGACTTGTCTAAAAATTCGACAAGAGCTGGCCTTTCACTTTTCTCTCCCCTTTCCCTTTCACTTTGACAATACTATGACATCAAGCTATGTTAGGGAAGGTGGTCTTTATCCTCTACTCCAAACTTCTGATTGACCTCATCCTACTTTATTTTCTTTCCCTGTCTAGTTATTTGCCCCTGAAACCTTGGTTTATTTGCCAATTTTGCCAGTAAATTTCAGCCCCCTGTTGCCTATTTTCTATACCCCTACTTGCAATCATCCCTACTGGCAAAATCTCCTTTCTTCATTCACATGTTAAGTTAGGTCTTAAAATGCTTTCTACTAATACTTTATGAATATAATGTTCTGTATTATTGTTATTATTCTCCTTAAGGATCTGCATCCACAATCTTACTTTATCCCTATTTCTCAGACTTCCCCACTGTTTCATCATCTATTTCAATTTTGGCTTAAAACCTTCTGCTTGTTTATGTATATGAGCCTTGACTGTGTACCTCTAAAGTATCCATTCAAATCAGTTAATCCTATACCATCTTGTTCTATGTACATTGTTCTTGTTGTCCCTACTCTTTTGGCAACTTCTGGCCACAAAATGATGACCTTGGCATTTCTACTTCCTATGTCTTTCCCACCCACTCTTGCCTCCTGCCCTCAAACTGTTGCATCATCTCCAAACCCTGTCTGCCTTTCTTGCCTGACTAACCTAACAACTACCCAATGCAGCCCCTGAATTCTTTCATGCATTTCTCCTTTTCTCTGGAAAGTCTTAAATCTCTGCCCACCCTCAAACCCCCTTCCCAATAAATGAACAACTAACCCATCTCACCCCTTCCTTCCTTCCTGCTCCATTCCTCCTGTTCATTTTACCAATTTTCTTGGACCTCTTCTCTTTTCCTTTTTGACCTACTTTTCCTTGCATCTGTTTAGCTTAATAATATATTGATCTTTTCAATGCTATGTTGACCTTGAGCTTTGCTGTATATTTGAGTACTTACTTTTACATTTTACAGCCCTCGTAGACAGAAAATATGTGCAATATCACAGACAACTTTCTAGAAGGCAATCACAGTAAAGAGCACATGGAAGCTGGTCATATTTCCAAGTTGTGTGAATCCTGACTGAATACTATTATACAAATTTCACATGGTACGTGGAGTAAAGAAATTAAAAAGTTATTTGTTCCCAAGCTGCTTTTTGTCAGTGGTGCACAAGCATAGTTTTCAGCTAAAATTATTTTCTTTTCAAAGTACAGTCACTATAAAATGTTTCACTTGTGATTCTCATGAGAAGTCCTCATAGTACAACTGCTACCATCAGTAATTCACTTGCTTCAAAGCAATTTAGCAGAACACTGGAAACTATGGATCCAGAAATTTGATTTATTCCTCACTGTAAGTGGAATGGCAGAGAAGCGTGGAAAGGCACAATGTGCCATGTTTCTGCATGCCAAAGAAGAAGAAACCTTGAAGGAACTTGATACCTTTTCTTTTCAAAAAGGGAAAAAGATACAATAGTAGCAACAATTGAATAATTCAATAATTATTGTGAGATTAGAAACCAATCTTCCATTTACTCATTTATAAAAAGAAAAGTCAAGGTTCAAAGGAAATTACAGATTTGTATGTTACTGAACTAATAAGTACAGTTGTACTGAGAGTTTGTTGAATTGTATGATTCATTTTGATGTTTGTCTTTTCGGCTTTTCCCGGTTAGAGGTCACCACAGCGGAACTCCGGTCCGCTAATGATTGGCAGTAGATGTTTATGGTGCCAAGTTGCCAGCCCAACGCTCAACCTTCAGCGAAAGCATGCCCATTCACGCATGTCTTTCGGAGGCCACTTGATCGTGGGGGGGACATGCAAACTCCACACAGAAGGCACTCCAGTCGAGAATCGAACAGGAGAACCTCTTGCTGTGAGGCAACAATGCTACCGCTGTACCACTGCGGCTGTCTGTATGATTCATTTTGATAAAAGACACAAAAAGGTTGTGATATAAAAATTATCAAACAAGGTTCAGACTTTTAAGAGAAGCAGACCTGTCCTAAACTAAAACTGTGGATAAGTTGCAGACTGAGTGAAATTATATAGTTAAAAAAACTGACTGATGAAACAGAAGTTATAAACTGTGAATTAAACAATAAGGTCTAAAGTGAAAATGTGCAAGGAAGAATGACACTGTTGAAATTTAAGTCTTAACATGCTAAATTTATACACAAGTACAAGAGAAATTAATGTCCAGTGTTTAGTCATAGGAACTGGGGTACAACAAATCATTTAATTGTTTCTAAGAATATGCACATTACTGAGGTAACAAATGAAAATCAGGAAATTACATGTTTGTGGTCACTATTAAAATTCAGAGATGATTCTGTGAAAATGCAATAAAGAGACAGTGTACTAAGATAATCACTCAGAATGATAACAGAAGTTGAGGAATCATAAACAAAGTGTGGGAATTAAACCACACATATCTAGAGTGCAATATTTTGCCAGAATATACTTTTAAAGTACTGGCTGAAGACAATGGAAGGAAAGCAGTACCAAGTTACAGATTTATTCAGGAGAACAAGTAAAGCCATTGCGTCAGTGGGTCAGAAGCTACTATACACAAAAAATATAAAATACTGTTTCAGACCGTTCATTTCCTTTACTCATCCAGTACTGCTAATGAATTACCTGATATTTTGGGTCATTTGGTTTGTTAGACGTTCAGCTTGGTGAAACATACTCATGGTGTACAAATACATAGTAACATATGCAGGAGCAGTGGCGCAGTTGAAAAGCCATCTTGAATACTGGACAAGGTTAAAGTAAAGATATCTTGCAAAATTTTGTTGCAGATTTATTTACAGGGCTGGGTAACTTGTCAGCAGAATATAATATTTAGATGCTCTCAAAGTAATACGCGCTCCAAGGAATGCACCTGTAGCAGCTCTCAGGAGTACAACTCAGCAGGAAGTAAAGGGAATGGATACAGCATTAAAAAACAGACACAACCGATAGAATATGTCCATGGCATAGTCAATGTATTGTAGCAGGACAAGACATTCATTAGTTCTAATTTGCAAAAAACAAATACATTGATTAAAATAGAGCATTTCCTACTTATTAGTGTTGAGAAAGTTATTTCAATTACATCCAAAGCCAAAATGTTTTCCCTATTATAGGAAGGCCAGGGATTCTGCCAGATAAAACTAGATGAAGAAAGCTCCAATTTGTATACAATTAGTATGCCATTAGGAACATAGAGAGGGAGTATTTATAAAAAAAAAAAAACAAGTATAACAAAGATGAGCAGAGGTAAACAGCTCAATGATTTTGGTACAATGCAGATGGACTCTTATGATGGTCAGAAGCTGCTGTTCCAAGACACATCCAGTGTCATCTGCAACAGACCAGTGGGCACCATTATTATGAATTGTCCACTACTACATTCATGGTACTGAACTATCAGAGACTATGTGGATGTCAATGTGTGCACCTACCAACCAGATGACTCTGTGGAAAGTCATCCTACATTAAACACTGCTAAAGGTCACACCTTTGCCAGATGATGGAATCATGAGAACTGCCTGGATTGTTCACATATGCATTGTATATAATACCATATCCACTGCACACCACATAGCAGCTGATGGAGTGGAAGCCATTCCAGTTTATATACCAGACTCCTTATGGAGCAGATGAGGCCTTTATAGCAATATGGGTACAGTCAATGGTCTCCAGGATCTCAGGAAGCCAAGCATAGTCACAGAATATCCATATAGTGATGCTTCTCTCCCCTGCTATCCATGAAAACCAAATATGCTTCTGCACATATCACAGCCTGTACCTGAGATGGGTGGAAGGATGCACACTGTGGGACAAATGAATAAACGAGGGCATCAAAGCAGAAGCCAAAGTAGCTTCAATTGCAGAAAAGGTCAAAGAAAACAGATTACAGTGGTTCAGCCACGTGTGCAGAAAAGCAGAAGACAGAAGTTTTGGGACAGACAGGAAGAAGGCAAGAGAAAACGGGGGTGTCCAGCAAAAAGGTGGATGAATGGAGTTTATGAGAGAAGAACTGCATCAGTCAGTCATGAGTGTCAAACAACATAGGAGAATGGCATTAAATGGACAGAAATGGTGACAGTTGATACAAAACCCTAATCCCATGTAGAAAATGCAGAAAAAGGGGGGTTGATGATGATGACATGCTGCAGCTTCACAATCAGAAAGGTTAATGCAACTTTGTGTCTGCAGACTTGTTGTATCAAGTACTGGAAGGTATGTCTTACAGAACATATAGGCATACAACAGGAAGGTCAAAAAAGTACTGCAAAAATGGTACAAGGACTTCACAGTAATTTACATGTAGATAAATGAAAATACCATAATAAGCATTCTGTGCCTAAGTACACAGTTGTAACAAAGATTTGTACACTTATTAAGCAAGTCTGAAATTCAACTGGAGTAAGAAAAAGCTGGGGTAATTATCAAAGAATTTGTTTTAAAGAGGGTGACTGATGTTCCTTTGCTGCAGTCTTCATAACGGCATTGTGGTATCTTAAACAATGGAATAATTCAAAAATGCAGGACATACACACACACACACACACACACATATGTATAGATGCACACACACACACATATGTACAGATGCACACACACATGTATAGATGCGCACACATATGTATAGATGCACACACTTATGTATAGATGCACACACAGTGTATAGATGCACACACTTATGTATAGATGCACACACACGTACACACGTCCACGCCACACACAAACACAAGATCTTTTTCAAAAGATGAAAAGAATACTAAAGCCAATTATTAAAGTGGAACATAAGCTCATGGTTAAAAGTGCAAGGGAATTCTGACAACATGTGATATCTTCTATGCCAGAATGAAAAAGAAAACAGCGGGAAAGGTAACACTAATGAAATCCATGTTAAAACGAAGCCCTTGTGGCATCTCACTAGTTCAAATTCTGCCCCTCTGCTTCGCTGCCTTCCTTCTAGTGTAAGACAATGGCCTCCCTTTTATTTTGTACTGTTGAGTCAGTGCATGACTCCACAGTCATTTTAATATGACTGTACTGTTTACTGCTGCATGTGCTGCTAATAATTTATTTTCATACATACAATATTAGGGTTGTAGCATACTTACGTTTCTCGAGGTTAGCTTCCATGTTGTCTATCTATTCTGAATCTCGAGGTTAGCTTCCATGTTGTCTATCTATTCTGAATCTCAAGCAGTAAAACAGTCAAGATTTCACAATTCATATTTCCAGGAGTTGGAGCAGTAAAGTACAATTGTGTAAGTAAACTTATCTTAACAGCAGGTACAGTAGCCTAAGGTATATGGGACTTCCTGGTAAACAGTGGACCAGCCAGTCAGCTTCCAAAGCTTTAGGGCATTGTCCACTTACCATGCACAAGGGAAGTAGTGTAGTCAGTGGCTAGCAAGCCAGAACATTGGAGCTTTCTCATCCCCAAAGAAGGGGAATAGAGGTCTAACAAACAGAGTTCACACCCTGGCATAAAAAAAAAAATATATACATAAGGGATGGAAGTGGTGGCTACTGCAGCAGTGATCATTTGAATATCTACTGCTATGGTAAGTTTACTTACACAGTTGTACTACACTCAATAGATCACTGCTACAGTAGACTTGGCTATACAGAATGAATATCAAAGCGAAGGAAATCGTATTAAAGTCCAAGAGCCCCTGGAAAGTAGCCTAGCAAAGCTTGCTGTGCACATAGAGTATGAATGTAGATTTTAATGCTTGGTAAATGGATGCACAGATGATTAAGTTGCTGCATATAGCATATTTCTAGAGTCTACCCCTTTCCAAAATGCCACAGAATAGTCAAAGCCCTCGTAGAGTGCGCCATGACCTTTCCTGGAAGTCTCTTATTATGGAAAGAATAATAAAAGGCAATAGCCTGGGATAACCACTTATAAACTGTCCATTTTTGACATTGCCTTTCACTTTTTTCTTACCTTCATAGAAAATTAATATCTAGGTAGCAATCCTGAAGGTTTTAGTTCTGTTTATGTTGTATCTAAGTTACCTGTGGACATCCAAAGTCTGCAGAAGTCTTTCTCCCTCATTTTTAGGTTCTGGAAAAAAAAACAGGGAGAAGAATGGCCTGGCTCAATGTACACTCTGAAACAACTTTAGGCATAAAGAAAGGATTTGTTCTCTAAGCAACCCTATCCTTATAAAAAATGAGATAGGGGTGACTCACCATTAAAACATAACTTTGACATTCTTCTTGCAATTGATAATACTGTTTTTCAAGATAAGAACCTCATTTCAGCATCAGAAGCTGGTTCAAAATAAAACAATCTAAGTTTTTCCAATACAAAATTAAGATCTCAAGGAGAAGTCACTGGTCTAACAATTGGGTCAATATGTAAATTCCCTTTCAATAACTGTTTCATTTGAGGTATGGCAGAAGGGGGCCACCTAAGGCCAGACAAGCAGAAATGGCCAAAAGATAAACTTAATAGAAGAGTAAGAAAGGCCAAAGGATAATAAATCACACAAATGCTGTAGAACCATAATTGTCTATACCTTGAAAGTGTTTTGGTTCTTGGCACCAACTAGAAAATCTCTTCCACATACCCATATACCATTTTCAAATCACAGCCTTCTTTGCTTCCTTTAATACCTGATACATAGCCTCACAAAAAAGGGTGCCTAAAAAAAAATTCAAATTCTGCTATCCAAGCTGTCAGTTGAAGAAGATGAAGGTTGGAGTGTATAAAAAAATCTTTTATGAGTAATTCTGTTCTATGAGGATGTTTATGATAATTGCCCTTAGACATTTTCAAAAGAAGGGAGAACCACTGTTGCCTGGACCAAAGGTAGGTCACCATAATTATCTATGTCGAGTCTTTCTGAATCTTTAGAAGAGCCCTGGTTATCACAGGAAAGGGTGAAAAGCATACAGGAACATTCTCATGGATGGGAATGAAAGCACACCTGTCTTCCAGGCCTTACTGCAAGGAGTGCTGGAGCAGAACTTTTTTTAACTGCCTGTTGTGACTGAAGGCAAACAGATCTAACTTGAGGAGTTCTCCATAGATGGACCAGTTCCTGCAATACCGCCAGGTTCAACATCCATTCATGAGGGATTGTCCGGGTCCTGCAAAGTGGGTCTGTAGCAATGTTTTTCTCTGACAGAATGTAGGTAAACTGGGAGACGCAGACTGAACTGAGTCGTTATTTCCCAAGATGACACAGATAGTCTGCAAAGGGGATAGAACCTGGATCCCCCCTTTTTCTTTTTTTACATACCACTTCACTGTGATAATGTCTGTGATAACTAGCTGTGGGTCTGGAGCCCAAAGATGGTTCAGAAATTTGAGACCATATACTACAGCTATCATTTCTTTGACTTTTATGTGTTTAAATTTATCATGCTAGATACAGAGGCTCTGAACTTGCCCTCCCTTCGGAACAGCTCCCCATGCAAAGTCTGATGCATCTGTGGTTACAGACTTAGTAGTGACTGGCAGGGAGAAACTGGAAAGAGATACCCCTGATTCACCAACCACAGTAATTCTATCTCCACAAATCCTAGAAGTTAAATAGAAAGGGTGTACAGATATCTGTCCAAACCAGTTCGACATACCACTGAATTTTCCTCATCTGAATTCTGGCTAATGTATTCATGAGAATAGTACAGGCCATGAAAAGCAGAATTCTGAGAAATTCCCTGGAAGGTGCCTGAGGCTGGTTGGAAAATCTTATAAACAAGTTTCTTATAACATTCCACTTTGGCCTAAGGAAGAAAAGACATCTTTAGGATACCTTCAGTAGACATTCCAGAAACACTATCTTGTGAAAAGGAATGAGAGAAGATTTCTCTTTGTTCACCTGAAGTCCTAGGCTGAGAAAGAGGTTTACTACCCATGCACGAGATTCTTGACAACCTGTGAAGGAATCTGGAAATACAAGGCAATCATCTAAATATGGAAAATGTGACTGCCGTGCAACCTGCAACGGGCAGTTACAGACGTCAGACACTTTATAAATACTCTTGGAGGTACAGATAACCCAAAAGGCAAAACAAAAAACTAAAAATGTGAACCAGACACAGAAAATGCAAAAAGCTTCTGAAATCTTCAATGACTGGGATGTCATAAGCAACTTTTGAATCCAGGGTTAACAGAAAATTGCAAGGTGGAATGAGAGGAAACACGGACTGAAGAGAAAGCATTTTGAATTTCGGGAATTTGATGTGAAGGCTTAGAAAAGAAAGGACTAGGATAGATCTCCACTGACCTTCTTTCTTTGGCACCAAAGTTATCCTTGAATAAAATGTGTTCCCTCTCAGGTTTGGGGGGAACAGAATTAACCACTCCTAAGACAACATCTAATCAAGAATAGGAAGGAACACTGAGATTTGATTACAATGTGGAGGAATCCCTTAGAAAGTAGGAAGGAAATCCCACTGTCAGTTGTGGTGGGTGGGGGCTAAACACTTGATGGGGCAAACAGTCTGTTCCCTTAGCTTGGTTTTGGGAAGACCTTCCTTTGGTTTTTGAACCTCCATGACACTACTTTCTAAACTTTCCCTCACCAATGCCCTGTTGGAAAAAATTTTTTTCTGTTTCCTGAAAGAGAAGCCTAAACTGTATGAAAAGTTTCTGGTATTTTTTTGAAAGGAGGGTTAAAAATCTGGGTTACCTCCTGAATTAATTTTCCCTTTCCTCAGACCTTTTAAGGACCTCAGCAGAGCACAGTCCAGATAATGCTTCTCTCTCCAGAGGAACATTCAGAATTTCACATTTCATATCCTCTGTCAAATTCTGAGAATATAGATGAGCAAATCTTCTCATCACACAGTCAGAGGCAGCTGCTCTGGGTACAGCATCAGTCATGTCATAAGCATTCTTTAAAGAACGCCTGTTATCTGAGACACAGAAGCTGCAGCAGAATTTAGAGATGCTTTAGTTTCTGCTGAAGGCAGCTCAACAATTAGTTTATTCATATTGTCAAAGGAAGCCAGAAAGAATTTAGAAATACAAGCATAACAAATTATTATTCTGAAGGCTAAGGCAGAGGAAGAATAAACTTTCTTCACAAACCTATCAAGGGTTATTTTCCAGTTTGTCATAAGACAGGATTAGCTGTTGTAATGAGTCTGGCAGAAGCTGACTTTGACAGAGAAACTGCTGCAGGATCTGAAATCAAGTTACAAAAAGGAATCCATGTGTCTGAGGCAATGTATATCTGACTTTCTTGGACAGCATATATGACTGTCAGGTAAACTAAAAGTTGCAAAATAGGCACTGTCTATGGCTGGCAACATGTGAAGAACAGGCAAAGGATGAGAAAATCTACCTGTAACAAATCATATCTTTGTTGAGATTCTGGAATTTCTTTTTTTTTTTTTTTTTTTTTTTTTTGCTTGTTCCCACTGAAATAAGTCCTTCATTCTGGTAATAGTTATCAGAAAAAGACAATGTCTCAAGAGAAGAATCTGAGGAATAACTTTCCTCGGAATTATATTCCCCATTATGAAAAGAGGAGACTTGAGAAACACATTCCCAGTCTAAAACATGATCCTCCAAATGAGATTCAGTATCTGAGAGAAAGAGAGAGGGCAAAATCTTCTTTTTTTAAATGACAAGAGTGCTCAATATTAAAAGAGTGAAATGACCTAACTAAACCCTTTGTAAAGTGCAACTAATCCTCCTCATAGATTTCACAGAAAGAGCAATGTTTCACTTTTCTTTTAGTTGGTGGAACAACTAGAAAAAGAGTGGCTAAAAGCATGGTCCCTTCTCCCAGAAGGAAGTGCCTCAGAATGGCTTATTTGAGGAACATTCACCTGGTCCTTTCACCCAATGCCAGAAAGGGCAACTGAGCAGCCACAGAAGTTATGCTTGTATCCAAATCCCTAGTGCCTTCCTGAGGAACAGCACCAGAGGGACTGAGAGAAAAGATGATTGCTCCAAGGAGCAACTGATATCTACAACAGTCATCAACCAGCAGATGAGGCAAACAGGAAGTTGGAGTGAAAGCCAAAGCCTCCCAGGTAACTTTTTTCTTCTTGTGGATCAAAAATGGATTAAGATTTACTAGGCCCAAGGTCCTTGGCCTAGCTAAAAAAGAGGTTGACAAGCAGAGAGTAGAGTCTGGAGAAGATGGTGTTACCTTCTGAGAATGAATGAATGAATCAATCAATCAATCAATCATACTGTCTGAGGTAATTTTTTTTTAGCCCAGGCCCCAACAGCTTAAACAGTACACTTTTCCTCACAAAAAGTAAACATAAACCAGATAATCCCCAAAGGGACACAGGGCCAACTGTCAGCCAAAAAGATGCTTGACAAAAATTTAGCAGAACTTTAGATGAGTTGATAAAACATCCTGACAATAAAAGGAAGTACTGAGGTAAAGGTTTTAACAGACCACCCTCAAAAATCAAAAGTCCAAGACCCTGATAATATCATTTGAAGCTAAAGTTGTGATTTTCCTCATAAAATTGAAATATTTTTAAGGGAGTCCCCTCAGGGAATCATTAGACAAAACAGAAGATTCTGAGGTAAAAGGTGATTAACAACCAGTGAAAAAGTACAGTTTTGTACCTACCATAAATGTAGATGTTCGAAGATCCACATTGCTGCAGTCCTTACACTTGGGGTAGTCCGCTGTCCTCGGTCGGCCCGAATATCAAAGTATTAGGCTGACGTCGGTCAAGGCGCTTAAGACTGACATCAGGACGTCAGGGTACAAATGCGCATGACCGATGTCATATCCTCAGTCTTTTCTTGCCCCAGATGTCAGAAGACCCTAAACAAAAAGGTCAAAACCAAAAGACAGCAAAAACAACCAACCACCCTTGCACTAATCCTATGAACAATATATACAATATTCACAATATTTACAACCCAAACCACACAACCACCTCTAACAACAGAGGGGAAGGAGGGAGGGTAAATTGGACTGCAGCAATGTGGATCTTCGAACATCTACATTTATGGTAGGTACAAAACTGTACTATGTTCTTCATCTCACATTGCTGCAGTCCTTACACTTGGGTAGAATCCAAAAGCAGAGGTAAGGGAGGATGGCAAAACTATAAAGTAGTAGGAGCTGCCAAAATGCCCTGTAAAATAGCAGTGGCAAAACCATCCCTAGATTTAGAGTAAAGTGGAAGGTGGTAATGCTTAGAGAAAGTATGCACTGAACTCCAAGTAGCTGCCTCCAAAATATCTTTAGTTGCCACCCCCCTTAAAAAAGCTGTAGAAGTGGCAGTAGCTCTAGTGGAATGAGGCCTAATCCCAGCTGGAATCTCCTTACCATGATGGGAATAACAGAAAGCAATACAAAACCCAATCCACTTAGAAATAGTTTGTTTTGACACAGGCTTGCCCTGAGAACCCAAAGCAAAAGAAACAAACAACTGCTGAGACTGCCTGAACCCTTTAGTTCTGCTCAAATAATAACGCAACTGCCTGTGTATATCCAAGGTGTGCAAAATCTTTTCCCCTTTATTTTGGGGATTTGCATAAAAAGTAGGCAAATGAATAGTTTGGTTTAAAGCCACACTAGAAACCACTTTAGGCATAAAGGAAGGATTAGTACGTAAAGATACCCTATCCTTATGGAAAATTAAGAAAGGCTCAACTGCCATAAGGGCCTGTAATTCAGAAACCCTTCTCGCAGAGGTGATGGCCAACAAAAAAGCAGTCTTCCATGATAAATATTTCAACTCGGCAGTAGCTGCAGGCTCAAAAGGTTGTAGAGTGAGTTTCTCCAACACAAAATTGAGATCCCAAGCAGGAGTAGGAGCTCTACGCGGGGTCTTATATTCTTTGCCCCTCTAAGGAATTGCTTAAACAAAGGATGAGAAAACAATGGTGGGTCACAGTCATAGTGGGCAGAAATTGCTGCAGCATGAATCTTAATAGAAGAGAAGGACAAACCTTTGTCCAGTAACTCAGCAAGATATTGAAGAGCCACACTTAAATTAGGCTTAGCAACATCAAATTCCTTTGCTGCACTCCAAAATAAAAATCTCTTCCATTTATTTGCGTATACTTTCCTTGTACTAGGCCTTCTGGCCTCCAAAATAACATTCAAAACTTGCTGCGGAAGCTGAGACCCTCCAGGGTTCAAAACAGAATATGCCAGGCTGTTAGGTGAAGAGAGTGAAGTTTGACATTGAGTAAATGACTGTTCTCTTGAGACAGCAGGTGTGGAATCGAAGGCAAAAGCCATGGAGGCTCCCGAACCAGACTTCTCAGTAATGGGTACCAGTGCTGTCGAGGCCAATCTGGAGCTATGAGAATCATCTTTGGCTTGTCCTGTCTGACCTTTAGGAGTACCTTTGGGAGGAGAGGCAGAGGTGGAAAGGCATACACATGAAGATTGCTCCAATTGAAAGAAAGAGCATCCACTTTCCAAGCTGTGGGATGAAACCTTTTTGTGCAAAACTTTGGCAGCTGGTAGTTTAGTGGAGAAGCGAACAGATCTATGTCTGGAGTTCCCCATGACACTGTCAATTTCTGAAATACATGAGGATCCAATTTCCACTCGTGGGGATCCATAATTCGTCTGCTCAACACATCTGCTAAGGAGTTCTGTGCTCCCGGCAGAAACCTTGCCTGAAGATTGAGCTGTAAACTGAGAGCAGTCTCCCACAAAATCATTGCTTGTCTGCATAGAGGATAAGAATGTGTTCCCCCTTGCTTGTTGATGTACCACATGACAGTTGTGTTGTCTGTTAGAACCAACACCTGCCCTGGAAGAAGTAATTCCTTGAAAGCTAGTAATGCAAATTGGACTGCTAACATCTCCTTCAAGTTGATATGTAGATGTTGTAGTCTGGCAGGCCACGTGTCTTGTATCCACTTTCCATTTAGATGAGCTCCCCAAGCTTTGTCTGAGGCATCTGTCGTTAGAATCTGACCCGCCTCTGGCCGGGTCACAGAGAGTCCCTTGTTTAGGTGACATTCCTGAGCCCACCACAAAAATTCTTTTTGAATGCAAGGTATTATCTGAATGACAGTGTCCATATCTTGGCAGTGCTGTGTCCATACATTTTGAGATACCATTGTAGCTTCCTCATATGCAGTTTGGCATTGGGAAGCACCAGAATACAAGATGCCATGAACCCCAAGGCTTGAAGGACTGTCCTTGCAGTCAGCCTGGACTGATGAGACAAATGATGGAAGTAAAGGGAAAGATTCTTTTGTTTGTCCGGGGTCAAAAAGGCCATCTGGGACGCTGTATTCAGTCTCACACCCAGAAAGCACATGTCCTGAGAGGGTACTAGACTGGACTTTATTTCGTTCACAGAATACCCCAGGCATCTTAGCACTGCTATCACATATTGCAAATGATGAAGAAGCTCGTCCCTTCCTTTGGCCAGAATCAGGCAATCGTACAAATAAGGATAGATCTGTATTCCTTTTAGCCTGAAGAAAGCTATCACTGGAGCCAGAACCTTTGTGAACACTCTGGGCGCAGTAGATAAGCCAAAGGGCAATGCAGAGAACTGATAATGAGAAGTCCCAGCTCGAAAACGCAGATACTTCCTGCAACTTAGCCTGATAGGAACATGAAGGTAAGCCTCCTTGAGATCCAGAGTCACCATCCAATGATCTTTGCCCAGCAGAGGTAAAAGCTGTTGTAACGTCAACATTTTGAACTTGGGAATGTCCAGATAAGTGTTGAGGATAGATAAATCCAAAATTGGCCTCCACGTGTTCCCCTTCTTTGGTACTAGGAACAGGCGAGAATAAAATCCTAGGCCTACTTCTGGCAGAGGGACCGGCTGTATGGCCCCTATTCGCAGCAGCAGAGAAATTTGTTTGTGAGCCTCTATTCTTTGCTGAGGAGGAACGTCTGGCATGCCTTTGAAAGGAGGCAAGGTATGGAAATAAAACCTGTAACCCTGGTGTATAATATCCAATACCCATCTGTCCTGGGTAATTAAACTCCAATTTTCTTTGAAGAGTGCCAACCTTCCTCCCAAAGGTGCTGCCAGACAAGAAGGCTCTGGCAGCTGAAAAGGTAGGTCATTGGGCCTGTTTACGAAAGGACTGGCCCCTGCCCTCACCCGAAGACTGTGCAGGTGAACTCCCTGTTCTAGGTCTGAAAGAGCCCTGAGCTCTGCCCCTCCCACGTCTGGATCTTCCCCTAGACTGTGAATCATAAGAAGGGTACGTCCACCCCTTAGCAGGCCAATTCCTACTAAACTTCGGAGGCTGAACTTGCAAAAAATCTTTAACAGTCTGCATAGACTTAGCCTTGTCTTCCATTTTCTTTAAAACTGCCTCCACAGGTGAACCAAACAATACATCAGACTGCAAAGGAGCATCTAAAATCCTTGTCTTAACATGGTCAGATAAGTTCTGATCCCTCAGCCAGGCGTGCCTGCGAAGAACTGACCCAGTGGCAGCCACCCTAGACGAGGCCTGTACAGCATCAAATCCACATTGTAAAGAATGCTTACCCACCTGTTCAGAAACATGTACCAAATCTTGTAATTCTTTACACTCAATGCCTTCTGCCAGAGCATCCACCTTAGACTTCAATTGAGAAAGAAGATAGTTCTGATATTTCAACATGTGAAACTGGCAATTCAAAGCCCTCATAGCTAAGGTGGAAGAAGTATAAACTTTCTTTCCCCATCTATCCAAAGCTCTGGCCTCTTTATCTGGAGGAACCGGATTTTTTACCACAGAGGCCTTGACACCCTTAGGTCCCTGACTAACTGTTTCTGGGTCCGCCCTAGGACTCTTATACAGATATTTATGAGCTTCAGGCACCCTGTAATACCTGTCCGATTTAACAGGAGCAGGAGGCAAAGAATCAGGATTAAGTGAAGCCTCTGCAAACACATCTTCCACAACATCCAGAACAGGTGGTATAGCCAAAGGCCTATGCTGGGGTAAAAGCAAAATTCCCTAAGCCTTTTCCTGGAATCAGAGAAGTCCTGACCTTCCCACTTAAAATGTTCCCTCATGGAATGAAGAGTCTCTGAAAAAGAAAAATCCTCTGGAGGAGAAGCAGAAGGAGTAGAATCATCCACATCAGAATCAGAATAAGGAGAATACTCCTGCAAGTCTTCAGCCGAAGACTCTGAAACATCCGAAACCTGCTCAAAACTCCCCAACTCTGGTTCCACCCTAGGCCTCTTATCAGGAGGGCGCAAAGAACCTCTAATCAAAGTAATTAAATCTTCTGCCATTTTGAGCATGTGCTTCTTGGGCACAGATCCTGAAGAACTAGGAGTGACACCAACAGAAGCTAAACCTGGCCTGCCTCTGGGAGAAGCCTTGGAAACAGAAGGAGAGGGCCTAACCACCCTAGGAAGGGAGGGAGTACAGTAACCTGAGAAGCCCCTTCAGCCTGACCTGCCTCCTGAGAGGCCACATCCTGCAATATCAAAGTCTCCCCTGGGACTCCAGAGAAGCCTCCGGAACCACCGGTTCCACCGACGCCTCTAAAGAACCGGCGTCCGCACGGACGACTCTTCCTGCCTGGGTTTAGCTGCTTTGTCTTTGCGCTTCTTCGAAGAAGCGGGCGTCGGAGCATCCGATGGCATATTGTAATTGCACCGCTTCCCGAAGACCAACCTGGCACAATCTAACCTTCGCTTAATAGTGCGCTTATTAAACCTAGCACAAAAGCGACACCCAACAACGTCGTGCTCAGGCCCCAAACAAGGAATACACAAAGTATGATAATTTCTATGCGGTATCTGTTTCCCACAAGAAATACAGTTATTCACTTTTTCTGACATCCGGTAAACCACTGAGGCAAGAAAAAACTAAAATATTCCCCAACCGGGTACTTAGCCAACTTTGACTCGGTCTGAAACTCGAATTGAAAATTTCAGAACGCCGAACGGCACTTGCAACGCTGCTTCTGCATCGGACCATGCGGCAAAAAAGACTGAGGATATGACGCCGGTCATGCGCATTTGTACCCTGACGTCCTGATGTCAGTCTTAAGCGCCTTGACCGACGTCAGCCTAATACTTTGATATTCGGGCCGACCGAAGACAGCGGACTACCCCAAGTGTAAGGACTGCAGCAATGTGAGATGAAGAACATCTGCTCATACTACGTCAAAAGTTACTTTCTGACTAAAAAAAATAGTCATTTCCTTCAGAAGCATTAAGTTGTGGAAGGTAATCCCCAATGGAAACTTACCTGCCCAGCCTTGTAAAAGCCCTAGCCAATGGTTAACTACACAAAGCCCTCACAGAAGCACTGGTGCATGAAAGGTGTCCTAAAGCTTTGAAAGCTGGCAGGCTGCTCCAGACTTTGGCCCAATGTCACATATAGCTTAGGCTATGGCAGCAGTGATCTAATAATCAACATCCTAAAAAATCAAAGTATTTAACAATATTTTTCCTATCAGTCAAAACAATAATACAAGGGAAGAAGGATACATGCAGTACTTACACCTATAATGTCTGCTTCCACAGGGAAGAGGTTTAAGAATGCAAAAAGCTGGACTGTGAGAATGGTATAAATCTGAGTAGCAGACAACATCAGCATCCCTAGTGACAGCAGCATTTTCAGTTCCAGTTCACCTATGAACAGAAACACATTGTATCATTTATTTGTGTAACACAATGTACCCTTATACTACAAAAGAAACAGATGCTGCACTACACAATTTCTGTTTGCAAATAATCCTATCAACATTATTTTCCCATCCGTGGAATCAAAACGGTCGATACAGTGCTAAGTAAAAAAAACAACAAAAATAAACAATAAACCTAAAATTCAAACACTGGCATTGCTTTCCTTCAAGCAAATTCACAGGCCATTACTAATGGTCATTAATTCCATGGTTAAATTACAGTTCGCTACACATAATTCATCAATGTCTGACTTGACTACAGTATATTTTAATATTACATTTTTTATTTTAATTCTTTTTTTGCCTAAATTTTCTAGTTAATCTAGGTGTTAGCTTACTGCTTATTGAATGACCTACTCTTTCCACCTGTTGACATCTACATTCCATGTCACCCCATGATGACACCCATATTCTTATACAGAAGTAATTCCTCGGTAGCACATTTTAGGAAACCAGCAATGGAGACAGTTCAACAGAGGAAGCCATGAATGTCATACTGTAGGAAATGTAGCTTTTTTATTGAATGTGCTGTGTCCCCAAGTATTCAACACATAGCCATGCTGTGCTGCTGCTTGACAAAATGTCATCAGACTATAAGCATACCCATGTCTGACTTACTTAGCGTCTGTGTTTACAGCAGTTTGTTTCTGTCATTATGCCTTATGATTTCCAGTTTACATTACTCACCATAAACTGTACATGACTTATCATTATGGAGTGATGCATTACGTCTGCATTATTCATTTTAGTGTCTACATTTTTATCCATCCATAGAGCAGTACAACTCATTTTTCACGCAAATACTTAGTCAAGATATAAAAAACAGTGATAAAGTATTATCACAGTAACAAGAACAAAGCCATCAAAGTCACTGGTATTAGTCATTCTACTGTAGATACAGTTACGTAATAGCTTTTGCAAAATACTGTACTTAGCATGGAGAAAAACAAGTTCACAGTATTACTATACAAAATAATTAAAATGGGACCATTCTGAAATCTGGAAAGATATTATAGGTACAACAGAAATCCAGACCGACTAGATCTTAAATTTAACAAAATATATATACACTCCAAATATCTTAAATTTAACAAAATATATATACACTCCAAACCATCAAAAGACATGCAAACTAGAATAAATAATACAATTCAGTCTGGAGATACAAGAACTAAGTTAATAGTATGCACAGTAAATGAAGTTCTGCACTTCCAAAACAAATTAGTAAGGTGAAGAGAAATTCTGACACATTTTGGACCAAACATAAACCGAGGTCAGCCTTTGTATGGTAATTGGTAATTTCACTTGCATTGCTATCCAATAAAATACCTAGGAGAAATCAATTACCTATTATACACAAAGACATATACATTCAACAGCAAATACATAAAAATATGCAGCTATATTTTTCCTACTGAAAACAAGATTCAATATCAAAACGTTCAATAAAGATTTCAAGAATCGAAGAAAATAGTGCCTGGTTCCTGTCTCATAATGACCTTGTCATCAGCATAAAACATGTCTGTAGAATGCTTAGTCACAGCTACCCCCACTGTTTGCCAAAAGGCTGATGACAAGATCAGACACTGGCTTCTTAGTAACACATGATAATGAGTAAAACAAGAAATGACTCCATCAATGTATCAGTCAGTAAAATATTTCATAATCCAGCCTACATTTTTTTCACAATAATTAAAATGTACGGAATGAAACAGTGATGAGCACTAATAAATGTACACATTAAAAAACTTTTGTATACAAAACTGCTACAGGTAAACATTAATGGGCTATGGTGTTTTGATGACTCCAGCAGTATTTGAAAAACTGGAGCAGAGCCCAAACAATATTTAGATTTCAGCATATTTCACTTAAATCAGTTTGTTCCTCTTCTCTCTTATTCCTTGAACACTGCTTGACTCAGTGCTGTAAATAATTCACCATTGCTTTCACTGTCCCTTACTGTTCCCTCTGCTTTAATATATTATGCATTAGCATTTTATAAATACTTCACATTCAACCTGATTATAACAAGCATGCCAGACTCCATCTCCAACACATATATTCTACCATCATCACTAAGCGATTACTGCCAAATCACCTTTACAGTTATCAGCCATCCTATAAAACTACCACCAACATTAAACACCTTCAGAAACCACAGTAGCATTAATTTTGATAAACTCATAACCCTTCTCACAGCCTACAACTGGAACCATGTACTCTCCTTCCATGACCCTAATATAACAGCTGTAAGCCAATAGTCTACACCAGCTGCAAGGCAAATTCTTCCCACCTATCCATAGGCTTTATAAACCCACCAAAACTAAATGTCTATCCACTGAACTCAAGCATCTATTAACTCTAAGGGATGAAGCATGGCAAAAATGGAAACAAACCCCCCAAACTGACGGCACCTCCTATAAAGTCTTAAGTAACTTAGTCAAGAAGTCAATCAAAAGGCACAAATGAAATCTCCAAACACAGAAAAAAAATTACCCTCTTCCATTCCCCCAAACACTTTTTGAAAGAAGTTAACCTTCTTACAGGACGAACACCTCCTCATGATACCTTGTCTACAAACACCATTCAGTGTGATACAGCAAAACCATATACAGAAGATTTCCTTACAGAATTTAGCACTCTCCCATCAATAAACTCTACACCTTCCACAGATCATAGATTGTTCATCTTACCACCAATTCATCCCCCCTTCCACTTCAAATGAATTCATCCCAAGGAAGTATTTATTCTACTTGAATATATTTCTACTGACACCCCTGCTGGATCTGATAACATAACCCCCTGGTGCATATATCACTGCAGACAGCATCTATGTCTTCCTGTCACCCACACATACAATCTCTTTCTCACCCACAACACTATGTCACAGATTTGAAAAACCTGCTTTAATTAAACTCCTTCCAAAGCAAACCAGACCAAAAGATAACACTCACTTCTGTCCAATATCCATCCTCCAAATTCTGGGCAAACTTCTAGAAAACGTACTCTATACCCAATATTCTCTTTTATTATCCAGCGGTAGCACCTGCTCTCCCAAAAAAAAATAAATAAATAAAAAAAAACAGTATGGATTCTGGCCTGGACGAAGTACTATGACATTACTTTGGTCCCTGATAACATACTGCAAAACTCTGAACGTGGCTTCCTTACAAGTGTGCTATTTACAGACATGACAAAGGCATTTGACCTCATTGACCACTCTTTTCTCCAAAACAAAATGACTGAACTTGGTATTACTCCAGACACCAGTCCTGCTTTAAAAACGTTCTTACTGACAAGACACTTTAGAGTTAAGATAGGATCCTCCCAATCTGAATCTCCAGTGTCTTACCAAAGGTGTACCACAAGGATCCACCCTTGCCCTCCTCTTCTCCATACTCATTAATACACTTCCTTGCAACTGCCCCCAATCCCCCACTTTTCTCCTCTGTAGATGATATGGCCATTTAATGATCAGGACACTCTCCAACATTCAATGCCTCCTCCAGTCTGACAGCTCCACCAATGGCTCTTAAACCATAAACTACTTCTCAACCCCCACCAAGACCAAAATTATGCTTTTTGAAGCGCCACAGAAAATTCATCAGACACCCAATTCTTTTTTTTTTCTTGATTGAGGAAGTCTCTATTTTATCTACTCTACCACTCCATAAAGACAAATTCCATCTTCAAATACCTAGGATTATGGCTTGATCAGTAACTAAACTTACATTTCAATATATAGAAAGTGATAGCCAAAATAAACTCCCTGCTCTTAGGGATAAAAAAGATCTCCCCTCCTCTATCACAACCAGCCAGGTTAGCCATTGGCGAAAGAGCTCTCCTTTCTCAACTTGAATATGGGCTCCCAATTTTTGCTTCTTCCTCCAAGACAAACATTGCCACACTCCAGGCTATCTCTAACAGTATCTGCGATTCACTACAAACTCACTTCTTTGTGAGCATCACTGCATCATCCTAGAAAAAGACAAATCCATCCATCCATGCACACCACCTTTCTTCTATTTCTGCATATGGGGTAAAAAAAGATCTAACATACTTTTGGGATCCCAACTCAACAAACTACTCCAATTCCACACATTTACTTGCCTTGCAACTAGACTTCTTGAAAAAAAAAAAAAACTCCTCATAACACTTGCAACACTACTCACAAGCCACAGCTGCTTGACTGAACAATGGACTGTGCTTGTTCATGAGAATGTGTATATATATATATATATATATATATATATATATATATATATATATATATATATATACATCTTTTTCCCATGTAATTAGTCTGAACTACTCTGTTATTGCTTACATTTCTGTATTTCTTGTTTTTGAAATGTTTTGTATTTCACCCAGTCTGAGCCTATAATTGGTCAATATTGATCAGTGTACTACTCTGATAGACAAATTTAAATAAATACATTTTGAACGATGACAGTGCTGAGTTTAACATTTGTGTACCGATCTCATCTTAGTTTTGAAAGGTCCATTTTTCTTGCTCAACTAACCTACTCAGCAGAAAGGCTTACTTTTTCTGCTTATGTAATTGATTAAACAAACAGTTTGAGCTAGTGCTCTGGCTGACTTAATGGTGTGCCCCCTGGGGACGGAGACTCCTTAGCTTGTGTGCACTGCGGAAGAGCGAAAAAGTTGATGACTGCAAGTAGGACAGCAATGACGGACTTGCCTTGCAAAAATGACTGTACATTATAAGCATATGCTTTTTTTTAATCCAGTATAACTTACCAAGTTATACTCTTCTAACATAAAACACAAGGTGTACATCAATGCCATCAGTGAGGAATTAGAGAAAATCCTACTAGTCAGTAAAATGCCTCTAAATCTGGGAAATGATGGGTAGAGTCTAATTCTTCATCTATCTTCAATCTGAACTCAAAGTGCAGCCTGCCTGCATTAGAGTAGCATGATTTCTCAGACTGAAATGAGTGGCATAAATTGCAGCGAGTAAGATAGCAAGTAAAGCAGGCATATCTTGTTTGCGCACATGCTGACCTTTTCTGCCTGACAACTGTTTTTCTTAAATTTGGCTTTAACCTTTAGAATGAGGAAATGACCATAACCCTTGCCTTATGCTAATTTCATTGGGCACAAAAAGACTGCAGAATTAATACTGAGCTTGGCTTTGTACTAGCATCACCTTTGTAACATCAACGTTATGACCTACAATGAAATGTGGCATTTTGCTGGAAAGTATGACTAAACACTGGGCATCTTGATAATTGTATAACTCGTTATGCAGCTTAACTGCTTTGTGGCATTTAAAAAAGGGATTATGAACCACATTTACTGATTTTACAAGTAGATGACCACCGGGGCCCTTTTTCAGCTGCAAACTATATTATATACTCCAAAAGGCTCACCATCAATAAACAAGGCTTATCAATTAAAATCTTGTAATTAGAAAATATGAAAAACAAAACTCCAGAGGTAACACCAAAGTAGAGGCACCAGAACACGATTTATTATAACATTAAAACCAAAGTGAGCGATTTCACGTTCTGTGTAAAATGCTTCATTAGACTTAAAAGCACTGATAAAAATTCAAAATTAAATAGTATTCAACAACCTATCATAGCAAGCAACAAATTAAAGTGTTCAATAACATTTTAAAGAAACAGCATTCTTTTAGCCATAGTACAAAAGCATATACTCATAATACATTACAAACATAAAAACATATATATACATATACACATACATATATATATATATATATATATATATATATATATCTCTAAAACAAAACACATTGTTGTTCAAGATTAATTCAAACAACATGGTGTATCTCATAATATTAGCATTTGGGATGTCCTTGTTAGTCAAATATAATCTAACATAGTCCAAACCAATCTCATTTGGAATAGCAGTGAACAGTCTTAACATCTAGTGTTACCAATAATACTTCATTAGCATAAAGTGGTGTATGAACACAGCCGCAGTTTCTATGGTATCAACAATCTTCCTAAGGTGTTTTTCAACAAAAATAGACAGACTCTGTTAACCAGCCCCTACTAGAGACTATGGGTCTCATAGGAGGGTCAGCCAAATCTTTATGAACCTTGGGTACACATGGATTCTCTATTAGAAAATACTTGTATAACTGTATATCAATAATATTACACGTTAAAAGATCATATACCTCACTATGAACATTTTTATTTACTTATTCAATTCCTCATTGGTTAATCGTTTGTACGTGTGAAAATCACTAAGCATGGATAACATCTTATCTTCATATTTCATTTTATCTAAAGTAACAACTGCCCCTCCTTTATCAGCTTGCCTAATAATGATATCAGTGTTGCCTTGAAGATTCTTTAATGCTTCACATTCATTTTTACTAAATTGTAAAAATTACATTTACTGAAATTAGTTAATTCTAACATATCTTTTTGCATGCTTTATCAAAAGCATCTAACAATGGGTTAACAGGGGGTACAAATGCAGTACGTTTCTGAAAAGTATTTGCAACAGCATTACCTTTACTGCCATACAGCAACTTTAAAGCAATGCTCCTAGTAAACATTTTAATGACTTAAACGAGATCAACTGTGTCAATCCCTTCAGAAGGGAAGAAAAGAGTCCTTTATTTAACACTGCTTTGTCAGCATTATTCAGGGCATAACTTGAAATGTTAATGACTAACTCTGACTCACAGTTTGCCAGGTTTTCTTGAGGAGCTTCGTTTGGTAGGTTATCTCCTCTGAGGAATATGACAAAAATAACCATTTAACACTTTACTTAAAAGAAGTACATTGAATTTCGTCCCTCTGGACATCATCAGACAGTGAATCAATGACTGCAATCTATTCTCCTTATATAAACTTAGAGTTATGTTAACAGTTACATCAAGGCGAAGTCACAAAACATTCACATTAATTCAATACGGCAATGTCTGCTTTTAAAATAAAAATTACAATTTTCAATTTCATTTACACCTGAAGGAGTACAGGCTTTAAATTAATTTTTAAACCATACTTTTTCAGTAAAGTAAATCATTCACTGCAGCTTTACCAAGTCTAAATTTAAATTTTACTAATATAACAAACTTACAAAAATGCATATTTACACATTTGAGAATACTTCAAAAGAACATTTTTATATTACATGTAATAGCATATGTTTATAAATGTGTTGCTGGAATTCCCTTGATAGCATTCTCACATAAAATCCAGTATAAAACACACATCTAGCAATGCATACTACACTAATGCACACTGGTTGAAAAATAGCCTGGTATTGCATAAGACATTACTCTACATTTAAGGTTTCAACACCAGAGTCGGAATGAGAACAACTGATTACATGCACTGCAGGCAATCGCTCCTTTTTTGCCCTTCCACTATGTAAGTGGCCCCTCTAAGCTATCCTTGAGCCTTTTCCCCATTTTGTATACAAAGATGGGGTGTTCACCTTTGTAACACTGCTGGAAAGCCCTTCAGGATTTTTCAATTTCCTTTAACTATACTATGTATTTTATCACGTCTGTTGATTTATTTTCATTGCTATTACCTTTTACTACTCCTCCCATCTTTGCACTGATTAATTTCTCAGGTTAGTCTCTTAGCTGGAACTTTTGTTTTAGTTTCTTAACTACTTATATTGCCAGTCATCTTCCGAGAGATGGCTAAATTTAGTAAACTGGCCTTTCTATGTTTATTTTTATCTAGAAGTAAATCATACTAGAGTACAGAAAGTAGACCTTACTAGATTAATGTTACAGTCCCAATTTATGTATTATTTTAATAAAGTGTTTAACAGCTGTTTTATTGCAGTTTTTCAGTTACAGACTAATTACAATAATAATAGGATAGAAATTGATTATGAAATGTATCAGAGAGAATAACAGTATTATGCTCATCTTTAAGGCAGATGTACAACTGATAAATGAATTTACTCTGTAAATCTTCCACAACCATTTTGCCCAGCATTTCTAGCTGGTTTGCGAATATTTGTCAAATATAGCAATGTACAAGGACCACAAGGTTTGTGTTTCAGTTATTCTGAAACATGCATAATTATGGACTTCACAGTTTATACTAGGTTCAATTGGTGCTAGACAAGACAATAAAAAGTACAGTATATGTCAAAAGATTTTAATACTCTTAACATATACTGGAAGAATCACGCAGCAAAAAAGGTAGGCCAAAAAAGAGTTTATTTTACATGCATGGAGACCTGCCACAAAGTTCTTGGTTGTCAGCAGTCTAATTTCTACACACTTTACATGGGTTTTTATACCCTCTTTTGTGCATACACAGCAGCTGGTTACTAGACAAGGAATTTCAGTCAAGGCTATAAATTCACTCACTGGAGCCTTAGATGGTAAAAAGTCAGACACAAGATAAGTTGGTGCCTACATCAAGGTAACATCTATGCACTCCTCCTTGGTCAGAGGTCAGTCCCAAGATAGGCCTGTGCCTGGACCAAAGTAGCATCTGTGCATTCCTTTCTGGTCAGCAAATTCCTTACAAGAAAAACAACTCATTTTAGCTTATTTCTTTGCACACAATGTAGTTTCACATTTTAACCCTTCCTATACAGGATACAAAGATGTTGAACACAAAGATTCTTACTACATTTCCCCCCTCACAACACTTTGTATCCCCAGTAATACATTTTATTCATACAGGTTTTAACACGATTCATTTTCTGTATATTCAGAATAATAAGCTTTAGTTGCATTGGCAGACAATACACTTGATATTATCATTCGGATGCAAGGAATGCAACAACAACCCAACAGTAGGAATATAATGGCACCAACACATACAGCAATTAAGACATTCATAAATACTGTTCCCCAATTTCCAAACCAATTCTGAAAAAAGTCAGTCAATGGATTCTGTCCTGGTTTCGTAAGTTCAGAAACTTGTTGTAAGATCTCCAAATGACTGTCTATATCGTGCTCATTATCGGGAATAAAAGAACAACACTCCTCCTGGATAAGAGCGCAAGTACCTCCTTTCGCCGCTAGGGTGAAATCGAGCGCCATCCGATTCTGCAACACTACAGTCCTCATTGCAGTCAGCTCATCCGTCACCAACTCTAGCGCAGAAAAAGTTGCATTGCTCAGAGTTTCTAACAGTTTTGACAGTTTTCTGAGCTCCCAAATAGATTTTACTGTCCCATAGGCTGGAAGAATACCAGCCCAAGAAATGACATCATCGCCCAAGTCCATGTGTGACAGTCCCTTGCTGCTACTGTGGGCCATATCGTGATGATAGATCCAGGATGCATCAATGTTACCTACGGGATTAACAGGTTTATTCACAGCACGTACATTTCGTATTTTACCTTGGGGAAGAGAAAATGAATGTCTTATAGCTGGTGCCAAATAACCCAAAAAACAACTGCCTGACCAATTCCTTGGTAACCATTTGTATGCCTTTTTACCACAGACAAAATAACAGTCATTCACTTTAAGAGTGATATTTACTGGAATAGAATGATTTCCTTTGTCTTGTATCCCTTTAAACAAAAGATCATACACAGATAACAGTTTTTCAAGAAAACTTGTGACATTAATAAGCCCTGTACTATTAATAAGCACTCTTATAGGCTTGAAACTTGTTGCACAGTGCCCATCTAATGTACAGTTATGAATTATGGTTACATTACATTGACTCCATCCAACCTTAATTTTTCCAGATCTCTGGAAACATACAGTTCCATTCTGACGACCCATGAGGGGTAATGCTATTTTGTCATTTACGGCTACCTCCGAAGTTTCAAATAGTAAATTGGTCCATGTATCATTTGCCCCCAAAGGGACTGTACCTAACATCAGACCACCACGTACAGTCGGGATAGCTGTGCATATCCAACAATTTGAAACATTAAAAGACAAAGCATATGCATATTTAATAGCCTGATACGTGTTAAAAGGTGGATGCCAAGCCGTATTTACATCTCTCTTTGTTTGGCTAGTTTCATGTGAAAATAAAAATGGCCAAAACAGAAAAATAACACTTACAATCACTAATAACAAAATTATTTTACAATGCCTTTGTGGGAAGGGCTGCTCCCTTCCGGTATTTTCCTGCATTGCTACAACAGTCAGAAAAGTTCATACAAAAACAGGATTGCTACTAATCAGTGTTCCTCAGGGGAACTCAAATTCTTTTCCAACTCAAATTTCCTGACAATCTTGCAATGTGTCAGGTGGATCCAAGATGTTCGCTCCTTTATTCGAACTGCTGTGGGTGTCGAAATCAAAACCTGGTATGGACCTTCCCACTTCGGAGAGGCCCATGTCTTTCTTTTAACAATTTTAATCCACACCCACTCGCCAGCCTTCACTTCCAGGATCCTGTTGTTCTTCTGATCTGAAAAATAATCATTCGTTAGAGAAGTGTTAGTTTTTGTCAGCATTTTCCTCATGTAATCTGCTATCTCTTCACCCCCCTCACGTTCCGCAGGCAAAAGACCTTGCCAATGCGGGACGTAATAAGGTCTCCCATATAGTAGTTCAAATGGTGTGACCCCTTTTGAAGTGGGAGTGGTACGCATGGACAGAAGTGCCAGAGGTAAGCAGTTTATCCAAGACTGATGTGTCTCGCCATGAGTTTACGTAACTTGCCTTTGAGAATGCCATTATGGCGTTCAACCAACCCTGCTGACTGTGGGTGGTAGGCACAGTGATGTTTTAAGTCAATCTGAAAACGGCAGCCAGCTTTTGAATAACTTGGTTTACAAAATGTGTGCCGTTATCAGAATAGATGCGTGTGGGTAGCCCAAAATGAGGGATAATATTATTCGTAAGGGCCTTGGCTACCGACAGGGCATCTGGATGTGTTACTGGAAAAGCTTCAACCCATTTTGTAAAAGCATCAATAATGACTAATACAAATCGCTTTTGTTGAACAGGAGTTAGTTCAATAAAATCCATACAGATTGTGTGAAATGGATACGGAGGCAGCGGGAAAGCTGCTGGAGTGATTCGTACCCCACCACCATGGTATCGTGCACAAAGCAGGCACGATAAACAAAATCGTTTAGCATATGCTATAAAGCCCTTGGTCCAGAAAATTTGCTGGGTCATTTGAACCATAGCAGCAGGGCCCAGATGAGATGGGCCATGTGTCACTAATGAGGCATACCTAAAAAGGTTTGTTGGCAAGACATACTTATCATTTGGACCTACAAAAACTCCTTGCTTCTGAATAGCCCCATATTTAACCCATCACTGTTTTTCCTGAACTGTACTAAGTTCCTGCATTACTTGTAAAGTTTGTAGATCAAATTTATCTGTAGGATGAAGTTCCTTCTGTGTGGTCTCGAGTGCAAAAGTAGAGGTTAAGGCTACACTTTTTGCAGTTTTGTCAGCTAGTGCATTTCCAAGTGATACTGGATCCTTGGCATTTGTGTGTGCTGCACACTTACAGATGGCCAATCCCCATGGCAGTTGGACAGCTTGTAAGAGGCCAAGAATTAAATCCTTGTGGGTTATTTCCTTTCCTGAGGCCGTAACCATTCCCCTATTTTTCCATTGCTGTGCAAAGACATGGACCGTGGAAAAAGCATACTGACTATCTGTGTAGATAGTAACTGCCTTATCCTTGGAAATGATACATGCTCTGGTCAAAGCAATCAATTCAGCCGCTTGTGCGGACAGGTTCCTGGGGAGAGGTTTTGCCTCTAGTACCTTAGTCTCAGTTGTGACTGCATAACCCACTTGTGTAATACCTGCCTCATTCTTATGTGCTGATCCATCTACGAACAGGGTCCAATCTGAATTTGCCAAAGGCTGATCCTTAAGGTCTGGTCTTGGTAAGACATTAGAATGTATTAAGTCTAAACATACATGAGGGGCACCGTCATCAGCTGTAGGTAACAGCGTGGCTGGATTAAGAGTGGTGCATCGCTCAATGGTCATGTGTGGTTGTGATAGTAATGTTGTCATGCAGGACAAATGTCTGCTAGGAGAGAGAAAGGTAACTTTATCCTGTAGAAGTATTACCGCGACAGAGTGCGGTACCCGTAAAGTAAGGTCATGAAACAAAACTAGGGTTGCAGACGCCTGCACGGCCAGTGCAGCTGCGACTACTGCTTGTACACAGTGTGGCAACGATCGTGCCACTGTGTCCAGTTTACTGGAATAAAAGCTAATGGTCTCAACTTATCCCCATAAATTTGCAACAGAA
Organism: Protopterus annectens; assembly: GCF_019279795.1. Taxonomy (NCBI): domain Eukaryota; kingdom Metazoa; phylum Chordata; order Ceratodontiformes; family Protopteridae; genus Protopterus; species Protopterus annectens. The sequence goes on from NC_056734.1 coordinate 832,996,592, forward strand.
CCGATGTCATAAAGCCCTGCTTACAATCTACTGTCTGAACAAAAGGTTTTGTATAGTCAGGGAAGCTAAGTGTTGCAGATCCTGCTATCAGTTGCTTTACCCTAGTAAATGCCTGTATTGCCTTATCTGTCCATTGCAGCGCGTCATGTGCTGCAATGGGAAGTGCAAAAATAAGTTCTGAAAGTGGACTCACTTCCTCTGCATAATTGGGAATCCAACTACGACAAAAGTTAGTTATTCCTAAAAATGACATCATTTCTTTTTTGTACTGGGCATTGGTGCCTGTAAAATAGCTTCTTTTCTACAGCTATCCAGTTGTCTACCAGCATTTGAAATGGTATAGCCTAGATATCGTACTTCAGTTTTACAAAATTGTAATTTAGATTTGTTTACCTTATGTCCCTCTTTCGCCAAGAAATGCAATAACCGAATAGTTTCGGACTCACAGACAGCCTCCGTGGGTGCAGCCAGTAAGATGTCGTCCACGTATAACAGTAGATGACAGCCATGCTCCGGTTGAAACTGTGCCAGGTTTGTTGACATTTCTTGTGAAAAGATTGTAGGCTTTCACAATATCCCTGCGGCAGCCTTGTGTAGGTGTACCGCTTGCTCATGAACGTAAGCGAACCAAAACCTACTAGTTTCCTGTAGAGGGATGGAAAAAATGCGTTACTGATATCAATGACAGAAAAATACTTATCTGTGGGAAGGATATCATTTAACAAAACAGATGGATCTGGGACCATAGGAGCCCTTGGTACCACAGCAGCATTCACAGCCTGCAGATCCTGTACCATTCTCCAGGTCCCATCCGGTTTCCTTACTGGGAACAAGGGTGTGTTACACGGTGAATCTGTGCATGGAATTAAAACCCCAGCTTGTAATAGAGCCGTGATCACTGGTAGAATGCCTTCTTCTGCCTTTTTACTTAATGGATACTGACGCTTGTGAGGTCTAAAGTCAGATTTTGGAGTTATTTTAACCTGTCCTGCTGTTCTTATTCGCCCAATGTCATGTTGCCCGCGGGACCATAAGGAGTCTGGCACTGATTGTAACTTTAATTCTTCCTGCGGGGTTAGGAGATATAGTCAGAATGGCCCTCCCCCGGGTGGCGTTAGCCTGTCTTCGCGGAGGTGCACTGTTGGTCTAGCCTGGGTGACCCAATTTAGTCTTTGTACCTGTACGCCTTTACATGCCAACTGTTCTGGCGTCATTTTAGCCCATTCAGTAACTTTCCTCCCCACCAGATACCATGCCATTTGTTCTTCCCTTGTTACAGAGACATGTGCAATAGAATTATTGCGAAAAAGTAACTGCATATCTTTTGTAAGGCTGCATGTAACTGCAGAATTTCCAGCTTTATCCCAATATAGGTTTTGTAACAAGATTTTTGTGACCTTGTGTTTAAAGAATTGCTCTTCATATTTGTCGTCAGGTCCTACATACTTTCTGTAGTACATTGTACAGTGTAGTTGTTTAGCTACCACTGGCGGTTGTTTGCCATATTTGCTTAAGGCCAAATTAGTTAGCTCATTTACTACATTTTGTGGTCCAGTTTCAACAAGATCATTACTGTACCAGTAGTGTAAATCACCCTGCCCCACCTGCAACATAACATCTTGAATTTCTACTCGTTTGGCTAGAATCCCTGATGCAGTCGGCACAGCTGCAATGCCAAACACGTGCATCAAATCTCTCCCTAATAGGTTTACAGGGCAAATTTTGGAAATAATGACTCGAAATCTGATAGTTTGGTTAGTTTCAGGGTCCATGAACCATAAGGGTTTAAATAGTGGTTCTTTATAAATGCAGCCATTGGCTGCCTTGACTAATACATAGTCATCAGAAGTTACATCAGATGGCACTGCAGAGGTTTTTAGCAGGGTCCTGGAGGCCCCTGAATCACACAAAAATTCTACATCCTTCCCTTCCACTTGAAGTGTGATAATCGGTTGTGCCTCTAGCTGCATAGTTACAGCCAGCGCTGTTAAATTAACAACCTGGTATTCGCCTTCGTCTGAAAAGTCAGTCATTTCATTCTCCCATCCTGCACATTCTCCCTTACCCTCTTCGTTTATGTCCTCAAAAGCTTCCTCTTCACCCTGCCTTATTGAGTCTGGCCCATCAGCCTTTTTGTCCGGGTCTGATTCACCTCCACCACCATCATATAGTCATGCTGACTCATGATCCGGGGTGGTTTTAGTTCTTTCAGAAGACCGGCAATCCTTGGCAAAATGTCCCTTTCTACCACATTTGAAACATTCTCCTCTTTTCTGTCTGCCTTCATAGTCTTCGGAATGTCCCACATTCCCTCCTCCTCTGCCCCTGCCTCTGCCCCTTCCTCTACCCCTGTTAGTCGGACCTTGCAGTAGCATAAGTGTCCCATCTTCACTCACCGTAAAGGTTTGAGCTTGTTTCCTTTTCCTTTCTTCTAAATATTTTTCTGCATGTCTTGCATACTCCAGTAAGGGTTGCAGACGTGCCGTCCTATGGTCTATCATATGTTTGTGGATGAAGTTACTGATTGCAGTCCTACATCCTTTTAAAAAGGCATTTTTTAACTGTTGTTCATAAGGTGAATCATTTTTTTGATCGGGTGGTTTGTCTATTCCACTATGGTTATCAAAGCATTGGTTAAGCCTTTGTAAATAATGATCTACTTTTTCATCTTCGGTTTGTACACACTGATTAATACAAGTCCAATCTGCCTTAGGTTTCCACTGTTTCATAATACGCTTTAGCAAGTCCTGCGTTTGTGTCTTATATGATTCAGACCCAAAGGCACGTGGTTTACTATCTACCCTAGTCAGGGGATCCCAATTTCCACAAATTAAGTGCCAATCCGGTCCTAAGATTTGGAGTATTACCTGTTCCACTTCAACGGAATTTAATTTGTAACTTTCCATCATACCTGCAATGTCATCGCAAAATTTAGTCATGTCTAATTTTGGGTGTGGTATGCCCTCCACAGCTTTTCGGATGTCTTCCCGTGTCCAAGGTCGGTAAACTAAAATAGTGGGACCTTGACCGGGTGTTCCTGCCTGTGGGTTTGCTACTTCTATAAGGGGATATGAGTCTGTAGATACTATATTTAATTCATCTTCTTGCATTTCAGCTTCCTTACGCGTCCATTCTGATTTATCTATATTACGGTTCCGAAGTTCCAGGGTTTCACCTACTTGTTTTGTCAGTACTACAGAGGGTACAGTTTTATCCTGATTCTCTGTGTCATCTTCCTGATACTGGGGTGGACTAACCATGTCTTTTCTAACTCGGGATACAAGGGCGGGCTGTCGGTCTACAACAGGCAACAGATGTCTCGTCATCCTCTTTTCGGACAAAAAATGCATCTTTTGCACTCGAGCCACCATCTCCCTTATTTGAAAATTGTTCCCTATGTCTCTTATTTGCTTCTTCTAACCATTTCTGTGCTTGAGGAAATCCTACCTTTTTTTTGTTTCTTAACCTTACCTCCTGTGTCCCTCAAGCAGGTCTCTCACTAGATTTTGACATTCTGATTTATTCAAGGTACCACTAAACCCATAGTCTTTCTTCCATTTTTTTTTATATATTTCAAGTTTTTTGGATGTAATTTAAACATATATTCCTCATCCTCAGTCCTTTTATTTAAGCAGCCCTTCCTAACACAACAACTGCTTCCTGTTCCCATTTTTCTTATTTAAAAGAAAAACTGTTTCCTTTTCCTGAGATCTCTACCGGTCTTTTGTAAAATTTTAAACAAAAGAAATTCCTTTATGACTAGTCCCTTTTTTAAAAAAACTTTTACAAATAAAAAAGCTTACCTTACTGCGGATCTTCCGCCCTCGTTCGTCACCGTCCCACGGATCGAATCTAAGAGTGACTGGCCTCTACTTACGACTTCTTCGTCGGAGGTCTTTCCATTCAAGGGAGCCCGAGATTCATTCTCCCCTTCCTGTACAGGTTTTTCAGTCCCTCTTATGCGATTCGTACCGTGAAGAGGTGGCCCCACGTTCTTGGGCGCCAGAAATGTCAAAAGATTTTAATACTCTTAACATATACTGGAAGAATCACGCAGCAAAAAGGTAGGCCAAAAAAGAGTTTATTTTACATGCATGGAGACCTGCCACAAAGTTCTTGGTTGTCAGCAGTCTAATTTCTACACACTTTACATGGGTTTTATACCCTCTTTGTGCATACACAGCAGCTGGTTACTAGACAAGGAATTTCAGTCAAGGCTATAAATTCACTCACTGGAGCCTTAGATGGTAAAAAAGTCAGACACAAGATAAGTTGGTGCCTACATCAAGGTAACATCTATGCACTCCTCCTTGGTCAGAGGTCAGTCCCAAGATAGGCCTGTGCCTGGACCAAAGTAGCATCTGTGCATTCCTTTCTGGTCAGCAAATTCCTTACAAGAAAAACAACTCATTTTAGCTTATTTCTTTGCACACAATGTAGTTTCACATTTTAACCCTTCCTATACAGGATACAAAGATGTTGAACACAAAGATTCTTACTACAGTATACATTCAGCTTTGTTGGCAAGTACTTATTATTTTGACAACTGATAAATGCATAAAGTTACTCAAAGTTTCAGCACAGTAATGCTGCATTAAAATGCTGTTGTTTTAGATTCTGCTGTTAATATGTTAGAATATTATTCTGAAAACAATGTTCATAATACAACATGCTACTGCCGCTCCCTATGAAGGACAGTCCTATGTGACAAACGGAAACAGATGAAGCAGGCTGGAAGAGGAAGGGGGAAAGGTCAGAAAGATGAATTCAAAAAAGAAAAAGCTAGCAGGAAACTAGTTGACTCAAACAAAAGAGGAACAAGCAGACAGACAGGCAAATTGCAAGAGGAAAAGGCCAGGAATATGCAACAAAAAAGTAGTCCCAAGTACAGAATAGAGTGGCTTATGTAACAGAAGTATATTACATGATTTCAGTGGTGATAACGTGCTTGGAATATCAGGACAATATCATAAATGTCTTGGTTTTGTTTACACTTTACCACAGCCATGTACCAATGTGTCCATTACCCATTTCCCCTGAGATTCAGAAACATGGCATCACTCGCTTTGGGTCAGTTGCTCTTTACCTGTCTGCTGAGATGTAGCCCTAAACTCATTAAAAATTAACATAGTGAAATGGCTGTGTAAACACAGCAAATTAAAAAAAACACTATCGGAGCTGGAGCAGGGCCTGCAGTGAGGGCATTTATTTCCCAGTAGTGCCCAAGGAATTAGATGAGGAACTCAACATATGCACATGCCTGTATACAGCTCTGCTTGTTCATGCATGCACAAAAGCAGAAAGATGGGACAGGGAGCTATCAGCCTTAAAGGGCTCAATACAATGGTTTCATCTATTTTTGACCAGATTAAAGTGTGGAAATAGGAGTGCAGGACAGATATGAAAGAGAGTGAAGCAAGAAAAAGGGAACACATAAGGTGAACTTATACGGAATGAACAGAATAGGAGTAGTGCAGATGTGGTAATATTTTTTCAGAAACAGGAATCAATTTTATATATAGCAAGAAGGTAATCTAAACTCCACAATGGGTGGCCTAATCACTGGGTCCTGACTCCAACAGTTTGGCCAATGGCAGGCAAGGGAATTGATTTTGCAAGTCATAAAAGGCGTCTTCACAAGTGGCAGATTTGGGCATCAAGACCTAGTCCACCAGCTCCCCTAACACCTCTGCATGCTGGCTCTTTTGAATATAAGTATCCTCATCCCTGGCAGAGCCACTGTGGGAATGACAGTGAACCCGGCTAGTAAAGCTCCACCAGGGGTAGGGCTAGAGGGCCTAACTGCCTTTTGCTCCACAGATGCTTCTGGGGAGGTGGCCCTAGTTGCCTACGATGTCAGGGGGCAGGTGTTGGTGGTTGTCAGGGGGATGGTTGTCTTCAATGAGGCCACAGGTGCTGCTGTGATCATTGCTACATATAAAAGGAAAATAAATGGACAGAAGCAACAAAACAGCCCAAAAATAAATTTAATAAACAGAAAAAATATAGATAAAAGGGTAGGGGAAATGAATGCAACCAAACAACAAAATATAGTACAGCATAATAATGAAAACACATTAGCTCAAGTACAACTGCAATACTCAAATAAAGAAACATCAGTGACAATAGCTGGGTTCTGCTACAAATGTAGATGTATGTAACCTGAGATGTGCAACATCTACAACCTGAATAAGTTCTACATGCAACTGTATTAAATTCAGAGCCAGTGACTGCCCACTGAAGTCATGTGCTGTAACTAGGATAACAGACAGTAATGTATCTTCATGGGAAAATATATATAGGCATGTCTCCTCCTATACAATACAGAAGTTAATCTCTGCTTGCTGTACGCAGCAAGCACAAAGTCAATCGAATCTGGTCCCACTGAAGTCTTGTGCAAAGGCAGCACTTGATGTTTCTCCTATTTTACACTGAACTCTAGTGTATGTAATGTAAATGTAAGCAAAACACCAGCTGTTGGAATAAAATCCAGAACCTTCTTATTGTGCAGCATGAAAGGTGAATGTGCTAACAGTTAAGCCACTGAGGCAATGCTACTACAGCCAAATGTCCAGCAACTAACAAGTACACACACTAACAAACTACTGCAATGGCTAACTGACAGACTCAGCTGACAAGCTATATTCAATAACCAAGACATCATTACACAATTAAGCTGCCTAAGAAGTTTAAATGTGTTATGTATGTACATCTGATAAATATCCCGAACAACTGAGAACTAAAACTTCAGACTGTAACAGTATAAATGTATAAAATGGTTGTACTCATCCCTGTGCCTGGAAAGATGGGCCAAACTCCCCTGGTACTGTTAGTAATTCCCTGCTCTGGCTTCCTGGGCTAAGGGACAAAAACACATCAAGAACAGTACAGTCCATAAGGGCTGGAAAATATAAAAAAAAAAATAAAAAGTTACTTACAATACATCTCAACAACTCACCCTCTGACTGCTTCTTCGCATTGATGAAGAAGGTCTGGGATGGCACCCCTTTAGGTCACTGCAGATGTGCGTGCCATCAGTAACTACACTGGTGATACAGTGCCAGGCATCCACCTGGCTCTCGTAACAGTCCCCTAGCAAATCATCACGGTGGTCTCTATGCACAGGTGGAGAAAACTTTGGACTCCTGAGAGCACCACCAAGCACCCTGCATGAGCCACTGCCTTATAAAGCAATGGCCATTCACTAGTTCTCATACCAAAGAATGATGACTGACATCTTGCAGTCAGGCAAATTTCCCATTGTTAGAACTGTGGCACAGCATAGAACAACTTGGCAGCATAGCCGGTGTCAGGATTCAAGTTGGACTATGCCACTTTTGACTTGTAGAACAAAGGGTAAATGGATGTGAAATACATTAGTCACTGTTCAGCTGTACTGAATGTAGTGGAGCTTATTACTGCTCTTTTGCGACTCCATACCCAACATGCTGGAATTGCAAGGAAACTCTTGCTGATATTACCACACCCACTCATGCAGAATGTATCTAGTTGGTGCCAGGTGTGTTGATGGTGACATGTACAATTGTCCATATGAGTCTGCTCAAGAATGCAAAGTGCAGAATGAGCAAGTCATAGATATTCATGAGGTGAGCTCACGTTTACATAATCATTGCATGCAGAGACACAAATTAGGATGGTATAAACCCTAGTGGCTACATAGAGCCCCATTGTGGTGGAAAAAAAGATGTTCTGCTGCATTTGGGCAAGCTTTACCTGTTGAAGACAATCAACACTGTGGAAAACAGAAATGCTACTTGATGAAGGTATGTGCAGATTTTCCTTACTAGTACCAATCTATAGATGTAAATGAATGTTTCTCTGTAGAAATGCCTGCTGTGGGGAAATATGCTTTGCCTGTTAAATGTTTTACAAAGGAAAACGTAGTCAGTGAAGAACAAACAGGCTAGATGTACACAAGCTCTAGAAAAATTAATGGGAGAAATACTCAAAAGCAATTGTGAAGTGTGGCTTTTAATAGCAGGCAGGCAGCACTGCTTTGTGATAGGATGGGCCACACAAACACGTGTACATCTTTTTTTTCTAAGACACACACAGATGTGTATAAACAGTAACTTGGTAGTGTTGCACTCACATTATGCCTGCACTGCTGCACACTACACGGTTATGTACTGGTGTGTAGCTGTGTGCCTACTGAAGGTGACAACAGACAGTATCACCCTGTGATGTGCCTAGAGAAGGGTGAGTGTTGCAGAATGTATACAATAGAGTACAGTGATGCTATAGGTTGGGCATAGGTATGTGTGTGTTTGGGGTGAGGGAGTTTGTTTGTGATGGTGTTTGTGCTCCTGTCAGTGGTTGCATGTTATAAAGCATAAACCTATGTCTACTACTAACAGTGGAGTGTACAAGAGGTGTGCTATACTGTACATAGTTCAGATGGGCATGCTGTCCATAGTGGCATATTCACATACTGTATTTTTTTAACTACACTGCAATATGCCAGGGAAGGAAAAGGCTATGAAGAGCAAGTTTTCTGATGCAAAGAATGAGTAGTTGTTACAGGCCCACTGTTTCCATAACTGAACGCTTATCAGGCAGAAGATTGCTGACTGGCCCTACAGTAAATCTGCTTGGCTGAATCTTGTTGTTGACGCCAGTGTTGTCAGTGGCCAAGAGCACGTCAGATATAGAGCCATTGATATTACCTGTGATGCAGGAAAATGTTCTCTCTGCCTTTCACAGGAAGGTAGAGAGATGACTGGTGGGGCATCAGTCAGGCCACCTTCAACGGAAATGGAGATGTTTCTGCCATTTCTGAGAAGGAACATGAGTGGGAACAGACTCCTTATAGCCCCATGGTGAGGTTCTGAACCTCACAGCAGACCTGCAGCATGCCCCAAGAGTATCCACTGGAGAGGCCCCAGGTAGGTATTGCTATTTCGGTTAAATTTTGATTGTTTCCTTTATTACTGGATACCTCACTGACATCGTGTGCTTCAGCACATTAGGGATACAAACTCCGACAGCACCTGCATGAGGTAAAGTATATTATTGCTGGTGATCACTGTACTATTAAATTTGCACTTGGAGTAAGGTGGAAGTGATGGACTATACTTATACTGAACCTTCTGCTTTATAGTCTTCACAAATGATTATCTGGCCTGCGCCACCAGCACCATGGAAATTACAACCCCTGATGTTATAGTAAGAACAGTTGTGTAAAATCTTACCTTAACAGTGGATGTCCTTCTCTTCACTGTTGAAGTAGCCTTTACAATATGGATCCCCTGCCAAGGGTAGCCTGACATCTGGCCAGTATACCAAAGCATTTAGGTTGTAATAGGTACACTGTATGTCACATATATGCACAGCATAGGGCATAAAGGTGATGTACGGCTATACCATCCTCAGAACTGAAAAGCCCCAGTAGGAGCAACAGTCTAAGTATACAAAGAGGTAACAAGTACATTCAGAAGGAGAAAAGGAACAGGGGAGGACAGTGGGAGCGAATACTGCAACAGTGAAGAGAAGGACATCTACTGTTATGATAAGATTTTACACAGCTGTACAATGTCCTTCCATATCACTGCTGCAGTATTCTTTACAGTAGGAAGAGTACAATAGATAAGGAAGAAGATTGGGAGGAGGAACTGCCAGCAGAGCCTTCAGGAAAACCATGAAGAATGGTCCTGGCAAGACCAGATCTAGCCTAGAAATCACATCTAACTTATAGTGCTTGGTAAAAGTATACATAGAAGTCTGGGTAGCTGCCTCAAGAAAAAAAGTAGCATCTAAGCCATTGAAAAAAATACCAGAAGAGACCACATCCCTAGTAGAATAAGCCTTAACAGATGAAGGAAGGCTTTTCCTATGAAAAGAGTTAAAAAAAAAAAAAAGAAAGAAATAGATTTAGATATCTAGGAAGAAATGGTTTGCCTGGAAACAGGAAAACTTAATGATCTGGGATAAAAAGAGACAAACAACTGCACAGATTTACAAATGGCTTTAGTTTATCCAAATGATATCGGAGTTGTCTATGCAAATCCAAGGTGTGAAGAACATTCTCATGGGCAGACTATGGAGAAGGGGAAAAAACTGGGCAAATAGGAGGAACAGCCATAAGGGCTTGTAGCTCAAACACCCATATGGCAGAGGTAAGAGACAAACACCCATATGGCAGAGGTAAGAGCCACAAGACAAACAGTCTTCCAAGAACAATGCTGTAAGAAGCTGAAGCAGCAGGCCCAAAAGGAGTCTGGGTCAATTTTTCCAAAACAAGATTAAGGTCCCAGGAAGGAGGAACAGACTTTCTGGGATGCCTAATGTGAAGGACACCTTTTCAAAAACTGTTTGCCTCAAATCTTGAAGCCAAAGGGGGAGTCAAAGGCAGACAAGTAGAAATAACTGATAGGTGGGCTTAGAAGAATATGCCAACCTGGCATTGAGTAATTCACACAAATAAGTGAGAACCAAAGGAACATCCAAATAAGTGGATCCAGGTTACAAGAGAGACACCAAACAGAAAATCTTTTCCATTTAGATAAATAAGATTTCCTAGTAGTGGGTTTCCTGGCCTTCTGTAGGACCTGAAGCACATCCTCAGAAAAAAAGGTGTCTAGAGGGGGTAATCCTATCACCCACAAATTGCAGAGTGAACAGGTGGGAATGGATGAGAGATATAAAAAAACAGTTAAATAGCATTTAAAACTACTACCGAATCAGTCGACTGAATAACGCTATTGGTAGGATACCTTAGAAGTGAGCACGAAACCGACAAGCAATGATACCACCAGTTTAATGAAAGTATAACAACATATATTTCAAATACATATCGGATTTAGCGCTTTCATCCACTGCAATGTGGACTTCTTCAGAAAATAAATAGATCTACTTGAGGAGTACCCCACTGGTGTCCAATGTCCAGAAACACATCCCTGTGAAGCATTCACTTCTGGGATTATGTTATGGACCTTCTCAGAGAATCTGTCACTGCACTCTGATCCAATGGAATGTAAACTGCCTGAAGGGTCACCCGATACTGAATAGCTAGATCCCGAACCTAAACAGCTAGTCTGCACAGGAGAGTAGACCTTGTCCCCCCTTGCTTGTTGATATAACCACATTACTGTGGTATTGTCTGTGAAAATCTTGAGGGGTCCAGGAAGAAAAAGAGAGTGAAACGCTTGAAGAGCCAGAAGAAGGGCTCCAATCACTCTGATACTGAAGTGGTATTTCTTTTGCCGAAGAGACTAAAGATTCTGCACTTTCAGAGGAATGAATGAAGCCCCTTATCTCATGTCCCAAGGCATTTATGAAGAGTTCCTATGAGGGGACTGGAGGTTGAAAAGGAAGCCCTGGGTTCTGGGATAACTTATCAATCCACCCTTGAAGCTCCAGTTTGAGGTATGAAAGAAGGGGGGACTAGAAAATATAAATGAGAGTGTTGAAGCCAAACCAACTTTAGATACCACTGGAACTTTATCATGAGATGCTTGCCTTATCTACATAAGCATAAGAATGGTGGAAGACATGTACCCCAGAGCCTTTTGAAACTCCCTGGCTGTAACAGAAGCCAGAGGAAGAAGGGTATGAAAAAGGGAAGTCAGTGTTAAAGCCTTGGGAGAAGGCAGGGATGCCAAAATTGGAAGTGTCTGGAGCCTGCCCCTCAGAAAAACATGATCCTGAGAAGGAGATAGGAATGGCTTTTGAAATTTTACAGTAAACCCCAGGCTTTGCAGAAGACAAACTGCAAAGTGAAGATGTTGAAGCAAACCTCTTTGGAGAAGAGGCCTGAATAAGCAGGTCATCCAGGTAAGGAAAAATCTGTATTCGCCTCAAGCTACAGAAAGCAGTCACAGCAGCAAGGCATTTGGTGAAAACCCTTGGGACTGTAGGGAGGCCAAAGGGAAAAGCAAAGAACTGAAAATACCAGGAAGCAATAGAGAAACGTTCTGAAAAGGGGATGGATAGGGATATGTAGATAAGCATCCTTAAGATCCAGGGAAACTAGAAAAGCCTGAGGAAGTAGAAGAGGAAAAAACATTTGAAGGGAAAGCATCTGAAAAGAAGGAACCTTCAAAAAGGTGTTTAGGTGAAAGATCCAGAATGGGCCACCAGGTGCCTTCTTTCCTGGGGACCAAAATCATTCTGGAATAAAACCCCTTCCCCCCTCTAAGGAGTTGGAACCTCTTGAATATATCCCTGAGCCAACAGGTCCTGAAGCACCTCTGGAAAGTGGGAGGTTGGCGTAATGGTTAAGGTGCTTACCTTAGAAACACAAGGTGCAGGGGGTTTGATTCTGACATGGGGAAACTGGCTAGGCTTAAAATGGCCCATAAGGGCAGTTAGCCTAGTACTAACATATGAACCTATGGAAAAATGGCATTTGTTCCTGAGGAGATTGAGGAATACCCAAGAAGGGGGGGGGGGATTTCCAGACCATGAAATACCCCTGGCAAATTACAGAAAGGACCCAGGAGTCTTGCGTGATGTGGAACTAAATAAGAAGGGACAGAGAAACCTGAATAGACAAGAATGAGACCAGGAAGAGAAAGGCAAGGATAGTCAGACAGCACCTAGTTTGTCAGGAAAATGAGGTTTCTGAGCAGAAGTAGTTTGTATAGCCATAGCAAGAGGAGCCCTTCTACCACCCTTCTTACCTTTCAGGGGAGGGCAAGACTGTCTATGAACAAAGGCAGGTTTGTTAGGCTAATTCCTTTGAAATGTAGGTATAGGTGAAATAAAAATATGTTTCAGCTCTTGTAAAGCTTTACCCTTTTCCTGGAGGGACTTAACTCAGCAGCAGCACCAAACAAATGTTTATTGCCCAGAGAAGCATCCATCAATTTAGCCTTGAGGGTTGAAGCCGGAGACAGGAATACCTCCTCAACACAGAGTCAAAAGCAGCAGCCCTAGAAGGGGCATCAGTTGTATCATAGCTGCATTTAATGGAATGGCGAGCAACCTGAGATGAAGTCTCTAACAGAGAAAGCGCAGAAGTCTTTCCCTCAGAGTCAGGAACATCAGAAATAACCTGACAGGGTTGAGAAAGAAGAGCAAAAATACATAGCTTCATAGGTGGTTACTGGGCTATTTACCTGAAGGTCTTTATAAGCCTAGCTATGTGTGCCCAATATAATACAAGAGAAACCCAATGTAAAGGATCTTGCCTAAACTCAATATATTAGCAACAACTGCCCATATCTAGGAGGGTCATGGGTGAAATCCCCGGCAGGAATTTACAGCATACCATCCAGTCATCCAGGCTGTACTTAAACAGTTTCATAGAGGGGAATTATTTTTATGTAAATTGGTAGCCTATTCCAGAGGAGTGGCAACCTCTGAGAGGCATATCCGTCTCTACAGCAGGTCCGATTTATGTTGCAAACCAGGTTAAGGTCCCTGAAGTGGGTGACTCTTGTCCCATTTGACTTGCAAATGTGCAGCATTTCCATTAGGTTTGGATCTGAGATTGCTCTGCAGGCCAGGCAGAAGTCTCCTCTAAGTAATCTGTACACTACTGAGTACAGTGACAGTGACTTCAGTCTGTTAGTGTATGATAAGCTGTAGACCCTGAATTTTCTTGGTTAGAAATCTCTGAGGTCTCTCAAGTTGATGCAGGTGCCTGGTAAGGTACATACCAAAGCCAGCACTGTACTCAATTATTTGCTTGATGAGGGCTGAGTATAGGGGTGTTATGACCTCTTTCGCTCTTGAGGCAATGCCTTTGCTAATGAGGTGTGAGACGTAGAATGCCTTCCTTACCATAGTAGACACATGGTGGTCAAAGTTTAGATTAGTCAGCCTGTGTTCCCAAATGCTTGTCAGAGGCAACTGAATGCTTGTCAGAGGCAACTGACACCACAGAGGGGTTAGCAGAGGGACACACAAAGAAACGTGCAGTCATCAGGCACCTTATAAAATCTATCAGTTTTTTTAAAAGCAGAGGGGCATAGAATCAGGAGCCTGAAAAGCAGTAGAAAAAGCATCCAACAACGCAGCAAGGACTGGTGGGACAGCAGAAGGCCTAGAAGACTTAATTTGCAGGAGCTCATAGTACCTCTTCTGAACATCAATCACTTGAGCACAATCTCATTTGAAAAATTCCATCATTCTGGATATCGAGTCACCAAAGGAAATCTCCTCAAAAGGAGTCAGGACTAATAGACTCCTCTCCTCAGAACCATAGTCTAAGGGAGAAGGAATATAGGCTTATAGATCTTAGGAGGCTCTGACCCCTGACAATGCTCAATAAGTGTAGTTGGAATTTCTTCCCTCACCAAAATTTGTTGAACACCCCTAGGTCCTTTGGAAATAATCAGCCATGGTTCCCCACTACATCTGAAGTGGACATCTGCAAGGTCTCCATGGATGTGCGGAAAGCCGAATCCATGCTGGCTTCCAAAGCAGTTATGTCAGAGGAATCCAACAAAGAGCTTGGATGGTCCTCTGGGCTTTCACTAGCCTCAAGAGAGATGTCTGACAAAGGTGGCACAGCAGAAGAATCAGACCTAGCTTTCTTGGTCTTCTTCTTCAAAGGCGGCTATCCCTCAGACTGCAAAGGTCCTTCCACAGCATCTTTAGCGAGAAGCTTAAGATGCTGATTCTCTAGATAAATAGCTAGGGAAGAAAGCCTACTATACAACATCTTAGGTACAAAATCCTGACAAACAGCACAAGATGTATGGTCATGAGAAGCATGTAAGTGAAATAAACACTGCTCGTGACAGTCTTTATGGGGAATCTGTCTCCCACACTGGCATTTCCTCTTTCTGGATGCCATGAACCAACAGCTCAAAAATTGATAAGAAAACAAAAACCTCAACGTGGCACTTATCTGAAACAGGTAGGTAGCCAGCAGACGAACAAGCGTTCAGACCGTCGATCGAAGATGGCATTTGGACTGGTGGCAAAGAAGTTCTCAGGATGATACATCCACACGTCACCTTTATGCCTTACGCCGTGTGCAGGGAGCATACCTGTGACATACGGCGTACCTATTACAACCTAAAGGCTTTGATATACTGGCTGGATGTCGAGCTACCTTTGGCAGGAAATTCCTATTGTAAAGAATACCTCAACAGTGATATGGAAGGACATTTGTCTGATGATGACGACGATGGTGGTGGTGAACAGCTGGGGTAGTCAGGAAGTACAATGACTGTACCAAATTACTGTTATAAACACTTTGTACACAGGAAGTGTGCAATACAGCACACAGGAAGGACAAGATAGTGAGGACATTTGCAGTCAGGACAGTATGTAACCTCCTGTGGCCAAGGCATCAACATTTGCCACAAGCCCCATAGAGTAGGGAATGGCTACATTGATGGATGTACTGGTGCACATGGACTGAACAGGTACCGTCTTCCCTCAGAGCCAGCTATGAAGATGGGTGCAACTCAATGTATGTGCAGGGCCATCATGGAGGCATGGGCTAGCACCACCTCAGCCTTTGCATTTTAAGCCTAGTCAGTTTCCCTTTCAAAGATGAGAGTCAAACAGTGTACCTTGTTACTGTGAGGTAAATGCTGTAACCTTTATGTTAACCTCTAACACCTTGGCTGCATAAATGCCTTACCGTACATATTCTGAAGGGGGGAATAGATCAGAATGATAATTAGCATTTGCAGTAGGCCCACAGACAGGCCACCACAGTGTTGCATGTCTTCATGGTACAGCACAGTGGTATGACTGTCTCTGAATCAGAAATGATGAGAAAAGGTTACTGCAAGAAGTAAAATGGGCTTAGTGCTAGCTGTAACCTTTCATCTTTTAAATTTAACATACATGGACCAGAATTTCTGTCAAAATCCACACAAGTATTATTTTTAATCTTACTCATTCCATAATAAATCTCTTCAACAGAAAAATGCAGGGCAAAACCAGTGAATGACACAATTAATGTATATATTTGTCTGCACTTTCTGAGGCAAGTATAAGTAACAAACCTTGGACACAACCTCCTTACTGATGATATAAGCAAGCAGCAAAACTCACTATAACTGACTATCACATAATAAAACACTGCGCAATGACTGACCACTAAAACCAACCATACAAACACACTATCACAAACATAAACCAAAACAGACACGCACTTACTCCAAAACCCAAACGTACCCATAAAAATAAGTAAATAAATAAATTAGAAATAATCATAAATGCAAGTAAACCACCCTTGCATGAGTGGAAGTTAAAACGAACACATACATATACAAAACCAAGTCAAAACAAATGCTTTTATATGGGCCCTCCGTATACACACACACACACACACACACACACACACACACACACACACACGGTCAAAACAAATGCTTTTATATGGGCCCTCCGTATATATATATATACACACACACACACACACACACACCTTACATGCATATACTAACTGCACTGCTGAACAACCAGCATGCAAGGGCAATCAACCTAAGTGAATACAAGATATTCTTGCATGAAAGTCAACAAAATACAGGTTTGCCCCACTGTGAAGCTAATCTCATGGTTGATAACCTGAATTGCTGATGACCCTCACCACAATAACATATTATGCAGTTTATGATGCAAAACGTATGTTGTTTTGGAATTTATTTTGTTAATAAGGACAAAATCCCAAATGTTTTCTTGCAGCCAAAAACTCATGCTGTGGCTCCATGGAAGACTGAAATGATAATGACTCACTGCTGACTAAAGCAACTTGAAAATGAACATGTTTTGATGCAATAGTGAAACCATAATAGAAGCAAGTAGTGAAACCACAATATAAGTAAGTAGATGCTTTTCTAAAGAAATTGTTTTTGATTGACCACAATACACTACTGATGTACGTAAACCAATGTCCAAGGTCTACTTTCACGTCATTTTGTGGATATGGTCATACAGAAAAACTGGGTGGGTGGTGAAACTAAAATCCTAAAAAATGTCACCTTTCTTGTTTTTTTAAAACTACCTAAGTATAAATAGAAACTAAATTAAATGCAAAGCAAACATGCATAGAAAGTATAGACAGACACATTAAAAGATTATAGTCATTAGGGAAACTCATATTCTGTTAAACAATAAGCTAATATTTCAAGAATATCATTTAAATCAGAGAACTTGAGGTTATTATTAGTAGTAAGACAATTGAGAGCATATAATTTTTTTGCTATTAGCATAACTTGAAAAGCCCACAAGATAGGCAGATAATTAAATCTGTATTTTTTTGTATACTTAATACCCCTTTTAAGTTCTGTACTCACTGATTTAAGCTTAAAACAACTTTATAAAAATCTTTACACAAGTGCACTTTATTATTTAAAAGATACATCTGTCCAAGTCACCAGTCTAAAATAAAGCCCAAGGGGTGGGATTCATGAAGGTACTGTGATGTGTACACAAAGCAGCAATGACCCTAATATGGTACTGCATGATGCACCAGCATGAAGATGTGCAGCCCTGTGTTGGTCTGGCTCTGCAGCTGAGCTGAATGTTAATGATGCAGTGCAGGGGAGTGGTATATGCTAATCAGTCATGTGCTCACTTTCCCTGGAACCTTCAGCGGGAAGGCATTTACATGCCGAGCAATTCAAGACATCGCTCTGTTGGGTAGAACAGCACAGTTGGCCCCATCATGTTAATGTAATTAACACAGCTAGAAGGCCATGTTAAACTGCATAAGACAACTGTGTATGGGGATCAGGGGTGGGGGTGCCACTAGATACCTGGGATTATTCTACAGTTAAGTGCTACTATGACAGCATCAACATCAGTACGGAGTGTGGGGGGAACACTAGACACCAGGGATTACTCTAAGGTTAATGGCACGAACATCAGTACAAGGACTGGGAAGTGGGGGGGGGGGACAATAAACTCCAGGGATGACTCTACGGTTAAGTACCATAATGGCACCAACATCAGTACAGGGATTGGGGGATGGGGGGAATACTAGACACCATGGATTACTCTACAGTTAAGCACCATAATGGCACCGGCTTCAGTATAGGGATCGGGCTGGAGGGGGGAAACACTATGAACTTGACACCTTGGCAGCTACAATTGTGCCATAATGGCACTTCAACTATTACTGAGATCAGGGAGTGGGGGAACCACAGGAGGGCTCAGAAGGGGACTGTGGTGTGTGCATCTGTGTTTGTATTTGAATGTGTACTTGTGTGTGTGTGGAAGAGTGATTGTTGGGGGGAATGCCAATGCCTACTTGCAGCAATACTAGAATATGTAGTGGTACTAAATGTTATTCAGAGACAAGCAAAATGGCCAGTAATGGGTTATTTCTTCAGCACGACTATCACGTCTCTGAATTGCAAAACACCTTGTTGTGGAGGCAGGGCCTTTTTAGCAAGAGCTGTACTGCTCATGCCAGGCCATTTAATAAATTCTTGGGCATATATATTGCATAGAACCTCAGACTTAGATCAGTCATACAAACTCTAGCCCTCTGCCCCAGTCAAACAAACTGATCACCCCGCCCTCTACTCTTCCTTTCACTTCACCACTTACGCTGAAAATGTGGTAAAACCTATACCCTTGGATTTTGATAAAAGGACTATAAATACAAATTAATCAACAGATTCTATCATAAAATAATTTCCATCATTAATAAATATTGGAAGAGTAAAACAATGTCTTCCATTCCCACGATAAATACGATGGACTGAATTCATAAATGTTACAGGGAAGTATACATATTACTACAACCCTTCCACACATGTCAGGGATATCATCCCAAGGGACAGGCATCTTAGTCCAGCTAGGCAAAGACAGGAATATCCAAAGAAGCATACTGACACATGTCAGGGATATCATGCCAGGGAACAATCACCTTAGTCCAGAGTCCAGCTAGGGAAAGAAGCCTTCCCTGTTCCTTCCTCTCTTTTTTTTTTTTTTTTTAACAAGAAACATCTTTATTAAATTATCAAGTGTGACACAGGCAATCTTACATGTATATAAATGAAAATAAATCATAGTAGCACAATCTCAGTTGCAAACAACCATACCAACACAATTGTAGCTGCAAATATTATACATCACTTTTAATATACCTAGTCATAGGCAGTCAACCATTACATAGCTCTTTAAGATTCTGCTTTCTTTTAAACATCATTTCTCCTACATTTTTCATTTTTTCCTATATAATTTATTCCTACCCTGTAGAATAGTATGCGTGTGCTGTACCTTTAGAAGCATTTCAAATTCAGCACGTGCATATAAATAGTAAGCATGTGCAAACTTCAGTGCCATTTTTAGAGTGCAGCCAGAGAGTGAGCATGTATGAGTGTAATAGCTAGTTTGTTTATAAGTTTATCTAAGTTAAAGTTATTAAGCCTCAATCCTGATGTGTTTGTACGGATTCACTTTATAATCTCTAAAAATACTGAACTATCGAATTTCAGTATCTCGAGACTATAAAGCCGAAAACTCTCAAACCCAAAAACCAAAACCGCAAATGTCAACAAAGCACTACACCACACATACAAACACAAATACACCTACCTGCCGACACTACAACAAAGCAAAACAACACACACGAACACAACAAAACATACACACACACTTACCCTTCCTATAAGCAGGGGGGAAAGCCTCCCACAGCCCCTCTACTTATATATACTAACTCCAAGGTCGCACTAAACACCGAAAGACAGAAAACTCACCACCACACATTCTACACCCCCCTTGCACAAACACACATCATATATATACAAACACCACCACTCTTGACACTGACACACTCACACTCTAACCTACCTACCCTAACCCACACCTAAAACTCCCCAACACACTCACAAACACACAAACCCTCCCCAAAACCCTTAAAAAACATAACACCTACCTAACACTTCATCAGTACTGCGGGTTCAACATTTCCGGGTTCGATATTCTGCAGTTTCGCCAACTGCAGATTCGACAATTTGGTCTCAAAATACTGAAATTCGACATTTCAGTATTTCGAGATTCCAAACATGAACCCGTTTGTACATAATAAAGCTGCTTGAACAGAACCCACAAAGAATCTTCTATTTTATTCTAACTGGACGAGTGACATGGTGTCAGAACCGGGATTCCAGAGACTGCTTTTCAGAGCTACGATGTGTAGAGTTAAAAGTGAAGGTAAACTAAAAGAAACAAGTATGAAAAAGGGCCAGAAACTAATCAAAGGTAATAAAATTTGCATGAACGATTTTATAAAAAAAGATAAAACAGCATTACAAGGCCACAAACTGCATTATTAAACAAACGAGAGGCAGAAAAGGTTTATTAATTAAACAAAATGTTTAAAATCAAGATATTTGATAAAACAATTATCAGAAAAGTACATAAGGGGATCGGAATTACCTTGGAATTGCAAAATGCATGTTTAAAGCAAAATGGGCATGTTTAGAGTAAAACAAGCACAAGAAAAGTATAATGGGCATGGAAAAAGATTAAACGAGCAAAACAAGCATAATAAGGGAAAAAAGGCACATTAAGCATAAATAAAGCAAGGTGACTGCATGTCTTTGGCAAAGTACACCAACTGCTTTACTCGTCTATGCTTCTAATGGTCCTGAATCAACACTACTAGTTGCATGAGCCAAAAGACTAGTGTAGGCCATAGAGTTAGTTATCTGCAGCTATTACCATAGGTGTACTCACAGGGCAAGATCCTCGCAATGCTGATTTCACTCTTAATCAAAAGGGAGTTAATGCTAGTCGGTGTTTACCAGTTCCTGAGCTCTTTAAATATTTCAATGCCCTACAAGATGCTGTTCCCAACTGAATCCACGTTGTATTAGTACCTGCTGACAAAGATTTCTCTTTTCGTGTGACAAAACCCATTCTGTACTGAATTGTTGTTGTCTATTGACTGAATTTGGATAAGCAGTATTTAATGGTTTTGTTCATGTAAGATATGTACAACTTTTGAGTGGTATGAAACAACTGTACCAATTTCTGAATCCTGAATTTCCTGACTGTTGAAATCCACATAAAGTGAACACTTACTTTCCCAGTGATGTACTGGTCCCTTGAGCAGAACCTGTACTAACACTCAAAAGAACCAAAGTTTTGTCCTGTCGCTTGTATATCATTCTCTGGTGTATCCTGCCTTGAGATTTCCTGAATTTCCTGAATGTTGACAAACACTTTCCCTCCACCCCACACCTGCCTCTCACTACCTCACCACTTCCCTCCACCCCACACCTGCCTCTCACTACCTCACCTGCCTCTCACTACCTCACCACTTCCCTCCTAAGTCCCTTAACCTCCTCTCTATTACATCCAACAGGCCCCACCTATCATGCACTCTCCTACTCCTAAAACCTTTATTTCCACTTCCTTCCTCATCCTTCTTCTACTTCCTCTATACCATGCCACCTCCTATACTCACTTCCATCTATACCCTCCACCTCTGCCTCCCCACCTCCCCCACACAACACACTTCCACAACATCTCAGCCTCTTTAGTTCCCTCCCACCCTTCCCTCCTCTTCAAAGTAAAACTTCTCCCAATCACTACTAAATACTACAAACCCAGACCTTTTCATTACCAGACACTTCTAACTAAGTACAAACCAAAACAACTTATTCCTTATCTCACTTACCTCTGCTTAGCCGGTGACATTCACCCTAAACCAGGACCAAACTTATCTCCTACTAACCACACTAGCTCCCACAATAATTCCACCAATAAATACCTCAAATTCCTCACCATCAACGCCCAAAGCCTAAAAAATAAAATAACCCACTTTCATGCCTGGCTCACTCACAACTCACCTGACATTGTAGCCATCTATGAAACCTGGCTAAAACCTAACATAAGTGACTTTGAATTCCTTCCCCCTGGATTTTCACTTCGATCTGACCGCCTAAGTACTCGAGGTGGCAGTGTTGCACTAGTCTACTCCAACCAGCTGTCCTTTACTCCATATCCTAATCCCATCCCTTCTTTTAATAATGCTGAACTTGTAGCAGGCCTTCTAAAAATTAACAGTCATAAAAGCATCTGCTTCAATTCCTTCTATATTCCTCTAGGTAACAACACCAACACCCTGGAAGACATCCTGTCTTGGGCCTCCTCAAATATTAAACTGGAAACCTACATATTGGGTGATGTAAATATAGACTGGAACAAAATCAACAACCCTAACCCCACCACGTCAATCAATCTATTTAACTACACTTAACTTACTAACACCATCACTAGACTCAACAAAACCAACCCCCCATGCTCTATACTGGACTGGATCCTAGTATCTCATCCCAATAAAGTGATACAATCTGGTGTCATACCAGACCCATTAGGAGACCACCTCCCTGCCTTCACCCATCGAGCTTCCCTCACCTCCCCCCACACTCCCACCAGTTTATCCACACTCGGAAACTCTCTAACTTTAACCCTACTACTTTCTCTGATTCATTCAGGAATACCAATTGGAACCCCCTGAAAACTTTTCCATTAGACTCAGCAGTTGACTTTTTCAATTCAACTTTCTTAAATGTCCTGAACTCCCTAGCTCCAGTAAGAACAAAAAGAGTAAAAACTAAGACCACCCTGTGGCTTACCAAAGATAACAAAAAGATTATGCTACAAAGAGATAAAACATGGAAAACATACCTCCAAATTAAACAACCAGACATCTTACTTAAATGCAAACAACTAAGAAACCTTGTCAAAAAACAAGTTATCAAAGATAAAAAGTACTATTACATCAAAATGCAAACAAATCATGCAAAAAACCCAAAAAAATTTTGGAACTCTATCAACGCTCTCCTTAGACCAGGTACTAAAAACAATCCCTGCCCAGACACCAGCAAATCTGACCTTGACATTGCCTCACTATTCAACACCTTCTTCACCACTTCTATTGCTGAGTTAACAAAGACCTTTACCAACAACAACCCTCAACCCCACCCCAACCAAACATCCTCTCCCCCCCCACTTTCGAACTCAAACCCATCTCCACCTACCAAATAAAGAAACTACTCTCTAAACTAAAGCCTTGCTCCAATGCCCCGACAACATTCCATCCTCCTTCTTAAAAATAGCCTCCGATGGTATTGCTCTCCCTATTAGCATCCTGATCAATAGATCCCTACGTGAATCCTATGTACCCAAACTATGGTGCTCTGCATATATTCTTCCACTTCACAAGGGTAGCAAAAACTGTAACGTATCTAATTTCCGCCCCATAGCCATTCTTTCCCCTCTCTCTAAACTCCTTGAAAAATGTATCCACCTTCAGCTCTTGCCATTCCTTACCAAACACTAGCTACTCTCTCCTACCCAACACAGCTTCCGCCCAGGACATAGTACCAACACCGCCCTTCTTTCCATCTTACATACTGTCAATTTAGCCCGTGACTCCGGTAATTTAGTATCCTCAGTTCTGCTGGACTTATCTAAAGCTTTTGATACTCTCTCCCACACCCACCTTCTAAATCATCTGTCTAACCTCAATCTCTCCCACAAAACTCTCTCCTGGTTTTCCAGCTATCTTTCCAACAGGTCCCAGGCTGTCAAATGGGGCCAGGGCACCTCCACCTTCTGTTCTACCCCCACTGGAGTACCTCAAGGATCCATACTTGGCCCAATTCTATTCAACATCTTTATTAACGACTTTTACAAGGCCATACCCAATACTAAAATTGTTCAATATGCTGACGATTCTACTTTGATCTGCGGCGCCTCCAACTTAATTGATCTCCAACTACTGACACAAACAGCCTTCTCTACTACCGAAAACTGGATGCTCCAAAATCACCTCTCATTAAATGCTAACAAAACTAAAAGCCTTCTATTCTCTCCTTCTAAGTCCTCCCCTATTGATAAAAACTCATTCCAAATAATCAACCATAATAACTCAATTTTAGAAGTTGTTCCCTCCGCCACTCTTCTTGGTGTAACAATTGATGAACACCTAAAATTTAATACTCACGTCCAGCTAAACATAAAGAAAACCCACATAAAGCTTGGCCTACTTTATAGAAACAACCACTTCCTCTCTCCTGCTACCAGACTAACTCTCGCCACTTCTTATCTCCTTCCCTCTCTACTGTATGGCGCCCCTCTGCTTACTAATTTATCCTCCTCACTATCCTCCAAACTAGAAATATGTTACAATAAAATCTATAGATTTGCTACCAAAGCCAAATCTTCCTCTCATCACTGTTCCTCCCTTCACTCATTAAACTGGCTTGAACTCCATAACCAACTTGACTTTCTCCAAATCCAACTTGACTTTCTCCAAATCACAACTGCCTATAGACTACTATTCCAACCTATTAAGTGCCCTGCACTATCCAATATCCTACAACCATATACTCCCCATAGAACACTTAGATTTACCCACCAAAACCTAATCACAATCCACAAACCCAAGCGCCTAGCTGGTCAACTTCTGCTTTCCTTCACCTTAGCCAAAAAATGGAATGCTCTTCCCTCCACTCTTAGGACCTGCGATAACCTGGAAAACTTTAAAACTCTTCCTCATTCTCACCTTTACTCAAACAGGAAATGCAACTGTACTCTTCACCCTATACCTCTCAAGGTCTCCTCCACTTTTACTCCTGGTTAACCTCTCACCTAGCTAACCTTGCTCATTTGTATTATGTATATATAACTATACTGTATATTCTAGCCTCAAGGCCTTTTGCCTGTTTTTTACACCTAAACAAAATTGTAATTGTTTGTTTCTTTATGAATGCTACCTGTTTATTTGTCAGTTATGCAAAGTTTCTTAGTAATTATTCATGTAACTATGTATTGTTGGAGCTTTTCTCCCCAGGCCTTCACTGAAAACGGGCTACCCGAGCCCAGTGGACCTCCCCGGTCATCAAACTGTAATAAATACATAAATAAATAAATAAGTACTGTGTTTTGGCATAACTACCATTTTGCATTGCATTCATGGCATTACTAGAGTTATTCTAAATATCTCAAAGTGTGTAAAAGTGCTTACAGTGTGTGCTTATTACTGTGCATTTATTCCGAAGAGCTTATTTGTGTGCAAAGTGCAACTATTTTGTAAAGTACAGTCAAAATACAGCCATTTCAAAAAGGCTCTTGTGCTGGGTGTATCTATTCACAAAGTGCTGCCATTACAGAGCGTTTCTTGCAATCTAAAGACTTATTTAACAAAATACAGCCATTCGGGGAAGGTTTCAGTGTCTTGTGTACTGGCTATTTGCAAAGTGCAGTTACTTTGAAATGTTTCTTACTCTGAGCTTCTTCTGCTCAGTTCATTTGTACAGTGCAGTTGTTTTGAAATGTTTCTTACACTGATGAGAGGTGATTTCTTACAGTACAGTGATTTCAAGAGTATTACAGTGCCCGAGAAACTTATTTTGCAAGTTCAGTTATTCAGAGGCTTGTTGTGCTATTGGGCATAGTTACAAATATTATATATATATATATATATATATATATATATATATATATATATATATATACATACACACACACACACACACACACACACATATATATATGCATGTGTGTTTGTGCATACTTGCAAAAGCCTTCATTGGTATGTGTTAATATGCAGACGGATTTCGAAAACCATCACCATTGGTGTTTGATCAGAATACTGCAGAGAACTGGAGAATATTTGAGCAAGGCTATAATATTATTATACAAGCAGCTTATTGTGACAAAGATGCACACATCAGGGCACTCATTCTGCTAAACCTAGCTGGGTCAGAAGCCATTGAAATGGTGCATTCATTTGTGTATGCACCAGCAGTATATAAGGGAAAAGGTGAAAAGCGTCATATTGTTGTTAGGCTGAATCAAGGGGAAGACCCAGAGTGTTTGAAGCCCTGATTCAGGGAAATGTGTAACCCCCAGACAAATATTACATTAGACATTTGTTTTACACAAGAGATCAAAAACTAGGGGAAACTTTAGCAGCTTACATTACTGACCTAAGTAACAAAGATAAAATGTGTCGGTCTGGTGACTTAAAAGATGAGTTAATAAAGGACAGGCTTGTGTGTGGTATTAATAGTGATTGCAGTAAGAAAGATCTTGCTTCATGACAGTGATTTAACGCTGGGCAAAGCTATTGAGATTTGTCAAATTCATGAAGTTACAGTAAGGCACACAAGTATGCTTGCAAGTAATAAAAGCATGGTTTCAGCAGGCCCCAGAGCAAATGTAGATAGCATGCAACACGTGGCTAGCAGACAGGCCTAAGCACATGGAACCTGCCACCCCTGCAGGCTCCCTAGGTAAAATCCATAGTTTTTCAGCAAGTTCTAAGAAAAGTACATGCTCAGTGCAGTATAAGAGTGAGTCAGCAAAACCCAAATTTATTGTTTACTGCCGCAATTATGGTGCCAATCATGAGTCTAAAAGAGAAAAATGCTTAGCATTTGGTCAGCAATGCCACAAGTGTAAAAAATGGAACCATATTCTAAAGTTTTGCAAAACAGGTAATCCTCACACAGTTATAAAGAAGAGTCACTTGAAATAGCAAGTTGATCATATAAAGAGCTGCAATTCTTTCTCTGTAGATGGCGTGTCAGTAATTGGTGAAAAGGTTGATGCAGTAAATTTGTTAGCAAAGAATGAAGCGTTTTGTACTATCCAGATCAATGGTAAATCCACAGAGGTTAAAATAGACACTGCCTCAAAGTGTAATGTTATTATCAGCAGACACATTTGCTAAGGTAAGAAATAATGAACAACTCAATATGGCTAGTTGTGCGAAACTTGTTGCTTAGAAGGTGAAGAAATTTGAACCGAAGGCTCAGTAGTGCTTCTATGTTATTTGGCTAGGAACTGTTACAGCTCGTATGTAGTCCGAAGGCCTGTGCAGTCTTAAGTGGGAGACAGTTTGTGAAAGAATTTGTTTCTTTTACCAAAGAAGTTCATTATATAAGCACATATCCTAATTCCAATTTTACTGAAGCTATTTTCTCAGAGTATGCTGATGTTTTGATGACAAGTTGGGAAACTTCCAGTTGTGTATTCTATGAAGTTAATCCCAGAGGTCAGTCCAGTGGTCAGACTACCAAGAAACATTCGGATAGCTATGGAGAATCAAGTTAAAGCTCAGTTGGATAAAATGGTGCAGCAAGGTGTGATTTGTCCAGTTATAGAACCAACTGAATTGGTGTCGTACATGGTAGCAGCCCACAAAAAAGGCTCAGATGAAATCAGAATATGTATTTACCAAAGAGATTTGAACAAAACATTAAAAAGACTGCATCATCCAATGCATACAGTTGAGAAAGTTGCAGCCCTAATACCAAATACCACTGCTTTTTCTGTCTTGGATGCAAAAAGTTAATTTTGGCAAGTGATGCTTGATCGCAAATCCTCATCACTGACTACTTTCAGTACCCCAATTTGGCAGATACAGACTCCTCAGGATGCCATTTGGAATAAATTCTGCAAGTGAAGTCTTTCAGTGTGCAATGGAGCCAATTTTTTCAGGTTATCCTTGTGTCATAATAGTAGATGATTTATTGGTTGATGGTAATGGTGAAGCAGAGCAGGGCAGAAACCTTAAGAAAGTTCTTGACAGAGTACGTGAAATTAATTTAAAGCTCAATCCTCCGAAGTGCAAATTCAGACGACTAGAATTTACATATGTAGGTAATTTATTTAGTAGCACTGGCTTGTGACCAGACCTGTCCAAGCAAGCAGCTGTTCTTGAGATGCCAGCACCAGATAATGTTAAGGCTCTGCAATGTTTTCTTGGTTTGGTCAACTATTTAGGCAAGTTTATACTAGACTTCAGTGAGCTGACAGCACTTTTGAGGGAGCTGACATGCAAACATGTTATATGGTCTTGGTTGGAACAGCACCAAAAGGCATTTGAAGACCTTAAGCAGAAAATTGACACCCCACCTACATTAAGATACTATGATGTCAAGAAACCAGTAACTCCTTTCTGTGATGCTTCAAAATTTGGTCTTGGCACAGTTATTCTTCAACAGGGCAGATGAGTAGCCTATGCATCTAGAACTCTTACCCAAACTGAAATGCAACATGCTCAAATTGAGAAAGAACTTTTGGCAATAGTATTTGCATGTTCAAAGTTTCATGATTATATCTATGGTTGAACTATTCAGATTGAAACTGATCACCAACTTCTAGTTACATAAAGACACCTATGTATTCAGCTCCAGCGAGATTACAAAGAATGATGCTCAAATTTCAAAAGTACAACTTCAAAATGGTCTATACAAAAGGCAAATTTCTTTGTCTGGCTGATACCTTATCCAGATCACCCAGAAATACAACAGAAGAGCTTAATGCAGAGAATTTTGACTTTGACATCATGGAAGTGTGTAATTTTTCTACCATGAGACTTGAGCTGAGATCATACAAAGACTGATCCAATTTTGCAAAAGCTCAACCACTACATTAATGTTGGATGGCCATCAAAGCAATCTAGTGTACCACCTTAAGTGCAAACTTATTTTCCTTACAGAGATGAGATGCTGATGGAAGATGGCATTATTTTCAAAGGTCCTAGAATTGTTGTTCCTGCTTCCTTATAACATGAATATATCCAGATTTTGCATTGTGGTCACCCAGGTTCCGAATCTACCAAAAGAAGGGTGAGAGAACTAGTATTTTGGCCTTCTCTACTAAAAGACATTGATAAAGTACTTTCTTCTTGTTCGGTATGCAATAGTACTAAACTAGATTTGCAAAGAGAACCAAATTAGCTAAGTCAAGCTCCTGAACTACCTTGGTCAACAGTAGCCACTGATATATTCGAATGGAACAATCAGCATTACTTAGTGTTGGTAGACTCTTATTCAAACTGGTTTGAGATTGATTTACTACCTAATCTAATGTCCACTGCTGTTATTACCAAGTTGAAACATTATTTCTTAGCCCATGGAAGCCCATAGAAACTTATCTCTGATAAAGGTGCCCAATTTACTAGTCAGTTATTTCAGAAACTTGCAAGAGAATGGGACACTGTACATGTTACTAGCAGTCCTGAATATCCACAGTCAAATGGGCTAACTGAACGTGCAGTGCACAGTGCAAAGCAATTACTTGAAAGGTCAAAGCGTGACGATACTGATGTCTTTTTAAATTTACTTAATTTCAGAAACATACCCTGTGACGGTATACTTGGCTCGCCTGCTCAGATACTTCTGTCTAGGCAAACCAGAACAACATTGCCTATTAGTTCCAGTTTGTTGAAGTCTAAAGCTAAGAACAACAGAACAATTCCAGCCCAATTATTCAGAAAGCATTCTTTCCAGAAGTCCAGCTATGATAAATCGAGCAGATTTCTTCTTCCATTGAAAGAAGGAGAAACAGTGAGGATACAAATGGTGAAAGGTTTCTACCGGATAGGTCACGTAACCGGTATATGTACCGAGCAGAGATCCTACTTCGTAGAATCTGAGGGTATGGAGTACAGGAGAAATCACAGATATCTCCTTCCTGTACCAGAATCGATATCGCAGCATTGTTCCTGTGATAAAGACTCTAAATCTCTGAGCAATCCAGACAATGTTCCTGTTGCAGAACGTGTCTTAACTTCTACTTCCATTCTTGATAATGTTCCCGATGTCCCTAAAGTTGAACATTCAGCAGACACAGTCCCAGTTACTAGACCTAATTCTAATTTCTATGTCACACGATTTGGTCATATTTCCAGACCTAGTGTGAAATACACAGCAACCTGGACATAGTTGTCTATATGTATTTAGTTCTGTATAATTGCATGATAAGGAATTATTTGTATTGATTGCATGTCAATCTCGTCAATATTGCATCCCTTATTTCTTAAAGAGGGAGGATGTAGAATAGTGTGTATGTGTTGTATCTTTCAGAAGCATTTCAAGGTCGGCACGTGCGTATAAATAGCAAGCATGTGCTAGCTTCAGTGCCAATTTGAGAGTGCAGCCAGACAGTGAGCATGTATGATGTAACAGCTAGTTTGTTTATAAGTTTATCTAAGTTAAAGTTATTAAGCCTCGATCATGATGTGTTTGCACACAATAAAGCTGCTTGAACAGAACCCACAAAGACTTGTCTATTTTATCCTGACTGGGCGAGTGACACCCTTTTCTAAAGATCCCAGTTCCAGTTGTTTTAGCTTTGTTACTAGAAGTAACAAAAATAGTAAAGCTGGTTTAGACTCTGATTTCCAGTTTTGTAGTTATTGTTTCCAACAGAGCAGTCTGCAGAGAATCTTTAAAGTCAGCCAACTCATTACACTCCCAGAAAATATGTTCCCAGTTACCTCTTTCTTCCCCATCACATCTCCAACATTTGCTGTCTACCTGCTCCTTCCTCCGAGACCGACAAGAGTGGTTCTCCCATGCCCACCAGGGGCACTCCAACAGCTGCTCAGGATGTGTCTAACCTCATGTCCATGGTGGCTGAAAGAACTACACTAGAGGAACCCAAGGAAGAACATGAGTGGTCTGAAGAACCAGAAATGGCCACTGCAGGACCACCCATCTGAGACAGAGGCAAAGATGCAGACTGCTGCAGGGGTAAAGACCGTTTGTAAATGTTCTTCCTTTTGTGACTCGATGGAAGGAATGAGTAAACAGTAAGCTGTTAAAGCCAGGAAGGAAACTCGAAACCCATGTAAATGGTAAGTAACAAGAAAGCATTGTTTTTATCAAAAATAAACTGCTACAACATAAAACACTCTTGCACCAGCTCCTAAAAACAATTTAGAAAACTATTATCAATAAAAATGAGAGAAAAGTCTTGAAAAAGTTTACTCTCAAAATAATAAAAAAGAATCACACTTTTTTAACTAACAGAAATGTCACATGACAGTCTAAAAAGTTAAATTCTAGCAATAAAACAACAGTTTGTATAATTAAAGTAGTGTTTTAGGCATAAATTAAATATGAAAGTGTTCTTCTCCATGGAGAAATTCTACCTAACCATCAATCCTCGAAAGCCCACAAGAGGGATGGATGCTCTTCAGCACCAGGAAATTTTTCCAAGGGATTAGCACACAGACCACTGATTTTTACCTGCCTAGCTTGGGCTACCAATGATATGAGAACATGGAAGATGCTCTTAAGTTTTGGAAGCTGAACAGCCATTATATCTTATGCAGGATATAACGCATTTGATTTGGAAATGTATCCTTTTTACCGTTGGTAGTAGCCGTTTCTGATTCACTGACAGCCCCTCCCACAAATGCTAATAAGATGACTGTGGACAGTGCAGTGGTGCAGCAGTTAATGTCATCTCACAGCAACAGGTTCTCAGTTTCGATTCTCGGTTGGGGTGCCTTCAATGCAGAGTCTACATGTCCTCCCTGCATTTGTGTGGGTCTCCACTGGGTGCTCCAGTTTCCTTCCACGTTACAAAGACATACATCTGGAGCATTTCTCCCTGGTCCTCCACTGAAAATTGGCTCATTACAAGTCAGACTTTATATTCTGGGGGAGCAGAAAATGCAGCCAAGCAATTCACAACACAGCTCAGCTACGTAAATCACCACTGCAAGTTGTGTTAGTTAATGGTCACCCATTACTTTCAATGGGACAGCTCACAGAAGAGGTAAGGGCTGGTGAGTTTAAGTGATAGGTAGTATTGCGAAGTGTGTATATGTGTGAAGCTGCTTGCATGTATTCAGAGGTATGAGTAGTGTAAGGTGAGTGTGTGTGTGTGTGTGTCTGTGTGTGTCTGTGTGTGTCTGTGTGTGTCTGTGTGTGTCTGTGTGTGTCTGTGTGTGTCTGTGTGTGTCTGTGTGTGTCTGTGTGTGTGTGTGTGTGTGTGTGTGTGTCTGTGTGTGTGTGTGTGTGTGTGTGTGTGTGTGTGTCTGTGTGTGTGTGTGTGCGTGCTTGGTTGGTCACAGTTAGCTGGGTTACTCAGGGGATAAGTACAGAATGTGTATGTGAGTGTCTGTGTATACGGCTGAGTGTATCCATGATTGTGATTAGGTAGGGATTGTTTGGAAGAGAGTATTCAATGTAGTGTGTGTATGGTTGCTGTACCTTATTTCCCATTGCCATTGAACAAATACTGCAATAATAAAGGATCACTAGACACCAGGGACTTTTATATATAACACTAAGTCACTTTAAAAGTCAATAGCGCAACATGTTATGCGGCAAGAAAGACACATGGTGGAAGCACTACACACCAGGGACACTCTTGGATAATAACTATAATCCACTTACAAAACTAACAGAACATAGGTTATGGGGCACAAAGCACAGTATCTTAATAAGTATGAAACTCTAATGTCTGACATTAGTAACTGACTATAATGGTCTATGACGTATACAAGGGTCATGCTCAATACTTCCAGACAAAGCTGGGAGGAGTATACTAATGACACCAGAAAGTCTTCCTAAACATTACTCTAATCCACTTAAAGAGTTACAGAACAGGTCTTGCATTACATACAATGCATTTTTGGAACAATAAAAACAAAGAAACTCTAGTGTCTGGCATTTCTGACTGACTGTAATCAACTGGAATTCACCAGAGATGGGGGAAAAATAAGAATAAACCTCAAGGATGTCCCATTAACTCAGGGACTGGTAGGACAGATATGGCAGGGTCTCTGTGTGGATGTGTGACGGCACTGAATTGGGGTGGGGGGAGGACTGCCAGCAGTGATTTCTACAAGAACAGCAGAAAACGGCTTGTTACTACTTGTAATCACCAAGCAATTCAGAGATCTTTCTTCACTAAGGCTAACATGCCTTTGAATCTCTGGTTTCTACTACATTAAAAAACTCTTTTTGCTGTGGTCCTACTTCTCTAGATCAGGTCGACTTTCTGAATTCTGGTGTTCGTCTTAATCATTATTTAAGTAACTGTAATTTGACAAGTATCTCAGAACACCTTAAACATAACAAACTAAAATAAAAATACATACATATGTATAATAATGATAAATCACAAAACTTTCTTCTAAAAGTGGCGCAACCACTTAGAGTTAATATTTTTAATGTGCTACTGAATTTAAATGGAACTAAGTCCCATGTCCCAATAGGCTCAGCCTACAAAAAGTAAACAATCTCCAGGGTGATGCTACATTTACAACTCCAGGAGACATCAAACAGTGTTTGCTGAATAATCCTGTATAAACAAAGCAAAGTAGTAGTCCCAAAGAAAACACTGAAAATAAAACAGGTAAAGTATTGTTATGTAAGTAAATTTACCATAACGTAGGATGTTCGAATGATCACTGCTGCAGTAGCCTTAGCTATATGGGTTTTATCCTATCAAGGATGTATGTAACACCCCTCCAGCTTCCAAAGCTTCAGAGCACCTTTAACACACCCAAACTGTGAGGCTGCTTGAGCTGAGCTGATAAAAGACAAGTTTGGGTGCCAAGCCCTTCAGAGCTTTACTGCAAATAGACACAGGGAGGCTGAGCCCTGAAAGGACAATGCTAGGAAGAACAAAAAATAAAAAAAACATGTCCTGGTGTAAGCAACATTCCAAAAAACAAGGGGGTGGAGGGAGGGAGAGGTACTTAAGAATCATTTGAATATCTACTGTTATGGCAAGTTTATTTACGTAACTGTACCATGTTCATCACATTAGTCACTGTTGCAACAGCCTTAGCTGTATGGGTAGGTTACTCTAGCTTACTACATTTGGGAGATGGAAAGAGCCACAAGTCCAGAAGCCCAAGGAGAATGATCCTTGCAAACCCTGATCTAGACCTAGAAAAGGCATCAAGCTTATAGTGCACAGAGGACCAAGTTGCTGCTTCTTGAATACTGCTAAAATGCCCCCAAAAAATGAAAATTGGTGAAATATGTGATATTAAAGACAAACTTCTTTGGTACCTGCAGGCTTAAATTTAGAGATTAATTGGAAACATTTACTATGTAACTGAATAATGAATTGATGAATGGTGTTATATAAAGGCTGTGTATTTTTGTATTACTCCTGGAAGGCTGTAAACTGAGGCACTAGAGTTTTGAGTTTTTTTATTAAACCTGTGTTTGTGCTGTGGCCAGTTGTGGATTTCTTCTTGCTGCTGTTCTTCAAGTTGTTCCATATTTCTAAAATCCAACCCTTTGCAAAAAGCTATAGCTTACGCCAAGGGCCTGGTAGAGTGACCCTGCCTGAAATAATTTTGTTGTGATGAGTATAACAAAAGGTAATAGCCTTAGCCAACCATTTTATAATAGTTTGTTTTGACACAGGGTTTTCCCTTCTTATTACCATCACAAGAGATGAGCAATTAATCTGAAGATCTGTAAGATTTGGTGCTGTCACCATAGTACCTGTGTTGTCTGGGGACATCCACGTTATGGAGTATTCTCTCTCCCCCATTTTTGGGTTCAGGAAAGAAAATGAACATATGGATAGCTTGGTTTAAAGTAAACATGGATACCACTTTAGGCATAAAAGAAGGATTAGTTCTCAAACAAACCCTGTCGATGTAGAAAATGAGGTACTGTTGACTCACCATAAGAGGTTGTAACTTAAGCTCATATACCCTGAAGTTCAGACTTCTGTCATCAGAAGTCTGACTACTGATGACATAATGACTCTGGACATCGGGCCATTCACGGGCCTCTGCATGCCAGGAAGACCTAGGAATCAGTACTGCAACACTGACTATGAAGAACACCCACAGTTGCCTGGGCCAGTATTGACAGTCACCAAAGTGATCTCAGGGGATTCCTTCCTAATCTTCAGAAGTACCTTGGTTGTTAGTGAAAACAATGGAAAAGCATACAGGAACAAAGAAACATCATCTGTCTTCTAGATCTACCTGGATGGAGCCCTGGTGCAGAAATTGCCAGCTTATTGCTCAAAGAGGAGGCAAACAGGTCTACTTGAGAAACATCTTACAGATGGATCAAATATTCGAACACTTCTTGATCTAATTTTCATTCATGAGGGGCTGCCTTTGTGTTGCTCATCTTGTCTGAGACAATTTTGCTCTGATGGAATGTATGATGCCTGTTGAGTGAGATTTGCCTGCATCTGTCTTTGGTGTCCCACATACCTTGTACTTTTATCTCTCCTGAAACTACTTTCCAAGCAAAGTCCGAGGTGACAGCTTTGGAATAGGGAGGGAGAAGGGAAGATCTGGAATTAGGGATATTTGCTGTCTCCACCAAGGGGTGGTGGTGGTGCTGCGGTAGCGTTGTCGCCTCACAGTAAGACGCTGTCCGGTTCGATTCTCAGCTACAGCGTCTTCTGCGTGGAGACATGCGTGAATGGGCATACGTTCGTTTAAGGTTGTGAGTCAGGGCTGGTAACTCGGCATGTAAAAATCAACTACCAATCATTAGCGGACCAGAGTTCCGCTGTGGCGACCCTGTCCGGGAAAAGCCGAAAGACACAACAACAGCCAAGTGGTTTCTGTTCTGACAAATCCCAGCACTGGGATTTGAAAAGATAAAGGGTGTTGGTGTCGGGACAAAAGAGACTTCAAATATCACTGTACTTTCTCATCTCATGTGGAATATTGTCAGGGGTATCATGAGAATCATAGAAACCATGAGACCCAAAATTCTGAGGTATTCCATCGCAGTTACCAAAGTCTAAGTGGAAAACCACAGAAACAGATCTAGATATAGATCTGTTTTTTCCTGTGCAAAAAAAGCTCTTTGAACTCTGGTGCCTAGCTGATATCCCAGAAACACAATCCTGTGAGGAGGAGTCCAGAAAGACTTTTGAATGTTTTCTTGGAATCGCAGCTTGTGTAAGAGATCTTTAACTCAAAACAGAGAGATTCCTGGCACTTTGAAAAAGATGCTGCAAAGATAAGCAAGTCATGTAAATATGGAAAAATGTGTATACTTTGCAGCCTGCAATGAGGTATGACTGGAGCTAGACATTTTGTGAACACTTTTATTATAGTGGATAATCCAAAGGGTAAAGCAGTGAGCAGATAATGTGATCCACGCAAAAAAAAACTTTAACTCATTCACTCCAATGGAGCTCAGAAAGTTTGCACTGTAACTTAAAATAGGTGGAGCCCAAGCCTTTTGACAGAATCAAATTAAGTCCTCACATTTCAAACAAATGTTCATATCTCTGGAACTACAGGGGTTATGAAAGAAGTATAAATGGCAAACTATTCAGCACAAACTATTTTTATAGTGGCAGTATACAGTAGCTCAGCAACGACTGGTTACATAATGTCAGCAGCATTTTATTCACCTGGCTGAGAGCTTTCATATGAGGCTAAGGAGTTCTGTCTGTATTAGTCGGTTGTTGAGATATTTAGAAAAATGTGAAAATTATATGTATATAAATTAATACCTTAAAAGCAACAGCTAATATCTATTTACCTCCACTAGACTGAGGTCACACATTAATGCAGTTGAGTTTGCCATTGTGCACGCTTTAAAATGAGATCTTTTAAAACCTTGCACATAGCATGGTTTTGGAATTATTGATGCAAATATGAATAGGCAATATTTGATGCCTAGCGGCACCAGTATTAGATAAATGCAGATAAACTTGGAGGTGCCACTTGGATACAGGTTAAGAACCACTTGAAATCTGGAAGAATAGGGATGCGATGATAAGCATCTTTTAACTCTAGTGTTACCAGGAAACTTAAATGGGGAAGAAGAGGTAACAGGTTGTAAAGCAGCATCAGTTTCAATTTGGGCACCATCACAAACAGGTTAAGGAAAGAAAGATCTAGAATTGGTCTCTAAGCATTTTCTTTCTTTGTCACTAAAATATTCTTGAATAAACCCTTTTCCTATCCCGGAAGGGGAACTGGCTCTATCACTCCCTGTGGCAGGATCTGATGAAGGACAGCTAGAAATAAAAGAGCCTGGTCTGGAGAATGAGGACTTATCCCCTGGAAAGGAGGAATTTCCTCCCAAAGCCTTATGTAACCTGGAGATTCGTACTTTCTGGGTACCAGGGTGGGGTGGTGGTACAAAGTCTCTTAAACAGTCATTCTAACATATTGGACTGTCCTTGGTTTGGGGAGTTTCCAGAATTCTTCTTCGAACCCCTTGTCATTTCTTCTTAAATATCTGTTTACCTGTATTTTGTTGAGACTGTTTATTAATTTTGGAAAAGGACAGCTGATAAATCTTAGTGATTCCCTGTATCAACTTACCCCATTTCATCACACTTTTTGATCTCCTCTGCAGCAGAGGGTCCAAAAACTCAATCTCTATCCAAAGGAGACACAGACCAAATTCAGGTCCCTAGATCTTGTACTTCTGGTAGTGTTTGACTTACAAATATGCAGAAGATAGTGTGGGGTTTGTGGATGCCTTGTAAAACCAGGCATAGATCACTCCTCATCAATCTATAGGAGACTGAGTGGAGGTAAAAAGCTTTAAGGCACTCTGCATAAGGCAGGTTTGTTACGCTTTGTAATCTTTTTGCAAGAAACCACTGATGTCACTCTAGTTGATGCATGTGCCCAGTCAGAGACATACCGAAGGGAGTACTGAACTCTACGATTGGTCTGATAAGGGCATAGTACAGTGGGACAATGACCTCTTTTGACCTAGATGCTATAACCTTACTTATTAGTTGCGCAACATAAAAGGATCCCCCCCCACACACACACTGTAGCCATGTGGTGTTAAAAGGTACGGCTACTGTCTACATGCATACCCAAATCCTTGATCACTGGGTCAAATCTTAGGGGGTACATTATCAACATGGTAATAAGGTGGGATGGTTGACTTCCCAAAGGGTACAATTATGTATTGCTTAGCATTGAGTTTAAGGCCATGGCTTTGGCATCACTTATTAGTCAGAGAAAGACCTTCTTGAATAATGCTAGTGTCCACAGGGGAGTCAATGATAACTCCCAGTTTGCAATCTTCTGCAAACTTAGTCAGCTGTAAACCTTCAGCATTTGCATCCATTTCAGAGAAACAGATGCCAAAATGGAGCAGGTCCAGTTCTGAGCCTTGGGGGACTCTGCTAGTGATTGGCCTCTTGGTGGAGGTGGCCACACCTATTTTCACCTCCTGTGTCCTAGCAGTGAGCCAGGTGGTTATCTAGAGGGTGATAAAATGATCTGCACCTAAATTAGTGAGCTTGTCTATAATGCCTGAGTGTATCAAAAGCCTTGGCCAGGTTGAGGTAAGATGTGTGCATGGTCTTGCCTTCTTCCAAAGCTTTGGTGACCCTCTCAAAAAGTCAAAGCTGAAATGTGATGGGTCAAGCATTTGCAGGTTACCCATGTCCTCATATATCATGTCCATGATGATTCTTTCCATGGCCTTACTTATAAGGCTGGTAAGACTTATAGGCATGTAGTTACCTGGATCAATGGTTGGACCTGCTTTGTTCAGGAGAATGACTGTAGCCATCTTCCATTCCTAGGGTACAAAACCTGACTGTAGGCTCCAGCTGAAAAGTGATTCAAGTAGACCAGACAGGTCATGTTTCATGCTATTTATTAAGCATTCCAGGATGTTATCGAGGCTCATCAAAGCAGTAGTTTTGGCCTTGGAAAGTGCATTAATGTCCTGTTCCCTAGTAATGTTGGGGGTTTGTGGTATGCAGTATTTCCTTTGGAGTATCAGGGGTAAGTGGGAGGAGAAATTTGAGCTGAACCCGTCAGCCAAAAGGCTGGCAATGGCCTCTGGTTTCTCTCTGTCTTTTTAATTTCTCCAAATCTTTTGGGTTTATGACAATGGGCCCCTTCCTAAGTTAAAGTACAATTAAAGCTCATGGAATTAGTATTGTTTCAATCTTTCATGTCAGCCAAAAGTGCTGGTTCAGTGTGGGTGATGCCATTTACAATAAGTTCTGTGCATTACTGTACATTTCCCCTCAGGTTACGGATATAGCTGTAGAAAGCTTTGTGGTTGTCCTTTGCCTAAGAAGCCCTTTTTCCTTCAAATTTAGCCTCTGAACTATTAATTAGCCCTCTTAACTGCCTGTTTAAATTTGTCAGGGGGCTTTTATTATGTATTTCTTTGTTCTTCCTACGCTTGGTCAAAATTGTTTTTCTTTTGTTGTACAACCAATTGATATTGTAATTCCTCCAGGGTGGCTTGTCTTTGGAGTTTGTCTTATTCCTTACACAAGTGGACACAATTTACTCTATACAGCTATCAATACAGCTGTACAGATATTTTGTAAATAGCTCAGCATATGCTATGGAGTTTACTGGGTTTGGGGGTGCTTGGAATTTAGCCAAGGTGTCACTTAGTAGACAGAGGTTAGCCTTGGAATAGTTCCTAAAGGTTTTTAGTTTTGCAGGATTCCAGGATCTAATTTTTATTTCAAGCAATACTGTCTTATGGTCAGATATGATGAGCAAAGACATTACATTGGATGAGGAACATCTGCCCTCTCCCCATGTTGGCGAGTTCAAGGTCAAGGATGTTTGTAACCCTGGTAGGAGAACGAACAACTGCTCCAGGATGTTAATACTAACAAAGTTTAGTAATCTTTAGGCTTGTGCATTAGAAGTGGTGTAGTATTCCCAATCTATAGAGGGATATTTGAGATCCTCCATGAATATCATATTGGGTTGAATGGTGAGGGACCCCAGTTTATTGAGATAGGTAGTATGGGTTTCCTGGGACGTGGAGGTGGACCTATAGGTTGCAAGGATATGGCGCGAGACCCTGTTTATGGCGAGTTGCACATGTGTGAGTCCTAGTGGACCATACACTAACTAGTCTGGATGTGAGGTTGGTTTTAATATAGACAGACTCCTGCACCTTTAGTTTCCTCCTGTGCAGTAGCTGGTCTAAAGGTGTGACAGGCATCATAACCTTGCATTGCCAGGGTACTCTCAGTAACTTTAAACCATGTCTCCATTGCTATGCAGATGTCTACACTCTCCAGGGAGAGGAAGGCTTACGGAGAGTAGAGTTTCTTGTTAAGACTTTCAGCATTACCATCTTCAGATTTGCTTTCGTAGGTTCAGTTAAGTTGGGAGGTTTATCAGTTTGGCATGGTCTAAAAAGGCACTACAGGGGTGGAAAAGATCTTTGCCAGTATCTGAAAGCCTAGAGGGGATATCTGCAGACCATCCCTAGAAAAGGCAGCGTGGTCTTATCAGCCATGATCTCCAAGGCAGTCAAATATTGTGCCCCCTTGAACTGACACCAGAAGCTAAGCCAATTGTTAAAATCAATCATTTTCTGTTGGTAACGTGGCACCATCCTT
The DNA here is from genome assembly GCF_019279795.1 of Protopterus annectens. NCBI lineage: Eukaryota > Metazoa > Chordata > Ceratodontiformes > Protopteridae > Protopterus > Protopterus annectens. The sequence goes on from NC_056734.1 coordinate 833,036,612, forward strand.
GCAGAAGGTAGTAAGCTCAGTGCTAGGTTCATACCTGCCTAAGACACGAATTCTGCGGGCTTGATCATGTCTCACGTTACATAGTCAAGGGAGGTACGTCTCAGGTCATTAACACCCACATGGACTATGACAAGAGAGTCATACTGGTATCTGTGTGTCTTTGTGACTTGATGGATCGTAGCCTCAGAAAGGCAGCTAACTGTGACTCTTTCCTTACTCAGTCTGGTGAGGCAGATATTGGTGTGTCTCACTACAGAATCCCCAGTGACTAAGAAATTTAACTGTGCACTGGTTTGCCTTAAGTGCCTAGCAGGAGAGGCACTGACTACAGTGTATTCTAACTATGCGTAGTTGTGGGTGGTGTTTTAACGGACTGTTTACATGATGGCTGAGGACCCTTTTTTGACTGTGCAGTGCAGGAGGTCTTAGCATTTTAGGAAGGTTACCTGCAAGTGCCTCAGCATAAGTAATTTTACGTGTAGGGTCTTTACCTTGTGCAGTAGGTGTGGTACAAGTGTCACTGACCAGCTTTATAGGATTAGCGTTGGTTGTATGAGAGAGTTTGGCCTCCAGCGTTATCATGTAGTTACACCTCTTGCATACTTTATCTGTTTTAATAAGAATAAGCAGGTTGTCAGTGTACACAAGGTAATTGCTGGAATGCCTCAGAATATATATCTCAACCAGAATGGTGCTGGCCAGAGAAAGAGTCAGGAAGTTTATATCCATGACTGCTGATCTACTAGGGAGGACTGATGGAAATTTAAATATTGAATAGTTCAATCAGACAAGGAACGTGATGAGCAATTCTCAGCTATGCACAAACTGGATGCTCTAGTAGTTAAAAAAAAAAAATCTGTCTCGGCAGTAAGGGTATTTTAAGGGAAACTTACACTGAGAGAGATCGGCATCTACAAAGATTACAAGGGGGAACTGCACTACAATATATTGGTGACTATACAGATCAGTGCTAGGCATTGTTGCACAGACAGCAGCAGCAGTTCTAATAAAATAAGTGAGGATATTCAACACAGAAACACTCAGTTAATATAGATGAGACAAAAGAACTTGAAAAATAAGCGCTGAAACAGTGGATATGGTAATGTAAGTCTTAGCTTGCTCGTAGGTTATCAGCCAAGCGTGCAACTGTGGCACTTAAATAGCAGAGGAGATTTGATATAATATACCACAAATAAGGCCCTGTGGCTAATCAAAAACAGCACACACTTCTTTCCTTTACACAATCTTGAGCCAGAAAATATCTCAGATCCCCTCTATTCTTGCTAAAGCGGAACCAAGGCAAGTCTAACCAAAGACTGTAAAAAGGCGGTTTATATTCAAGCTCAACTTAGATCTACGGATGGGAAATGGAAAACGTACCCCAGGACTGCTCCCTGTACTACTAATCAAGAGGCAACTCTTAAATGCTTTAGGCCATGCATGGGTCCCCTCAAATCACCTATGGTATGATCCCAGTTATTCTCATTAGGGGTAATATATTATTGTTCATGGGATGGCTAAGCCAGTCAACAACCAAATGGGATAGGTTATTTCGAATACAAAGAGGGAAAGTGGCTAGGCTTAAAATGGCCCATAACGGCTGCTAGCCAATTATTTCCCAATGAACCTGTGGAAGAAATTACATTTAAAGCAGATTTTTCCTCACAAGAAAAAATTACAGACAAAACATTCCTCATACTTTTATAATTAGTCAGGACAAACCTTAACATATGAGCCTGACAATTCAAAATTTAAAAAATCAAAGTATACACTTTTTCTCCATACTTATCAATAATTATCCCATCCTTATCAGAAATAGTACAACTGGAATTGATTAGCAGTTTAGCAGTGGAAGGATTAACTACAGCTATAGCTGCTGGGTCAGATTTGGGAAGAGTATATAAAAACTTAAAAGACTGAGGAAGATTATGCATCCTTTCTGCCTTTATAGGAGCAGCTGGCTGACTGTCAGGAAAATTGCAGGCAGTAACACATCCTCTAAGGCAGACAAAACTGGCAAAATGGGTGCAGATTCTGGAAATTCCTTCTATAACAGATCATAGTATGTTCTGTGGAACTGAGAAACATCAGTGTTCTCCAACTGAAAACACTGGCTCATTCTACAAATAGTCTCAGAGAAAGAGAACCCCCTCCACAGGGAGAATCAGAAACTGAACTCACCTCTGAGTTTGAATCAGAAATCTGAGGAGGAAACTCTGTAACTGTCCCTTCACCCTCCTCTCCAGATTCAAAATCTTGAATCTCTTCAGGAAAATAAGTACTCTATTTTAACAGAAACTACCTCCCAAGAAGGATCAACAGCCTGAATTAAATGCAGAGTCAGACTCAGTAAACTACTCCCAACTAAGGAAATTTGAGGAGGAGCAGATACATCCTCTTAGTTTTCTGCTTCTTTTTCACAAACAAACAGGGCTACTAGTGTTATTAGTAGCAGCTTCCTTAGAGATGGACACAACAATTCTGATGAAACAAGGAACTTCCCTCTTCCCTTTCCCAGGACCAACAGAAGTGTCGCTTCTTTGCCCACCAAGGGGATCCCAACAGCTGCAGAGGATGTGGGTAACCTCCAGTCCATAGTCGCTATAGGTGCTACACCACAGGAACTGGGGTAAAAGATGAGTGGTGTACTGTGATGTGCAATAAATGGCCACAGCAGAGTCACTCCTGCGGCTGTGGCAAATTGTTAGGTTGCTGTGGTAGCAAAAGCTGTTTACTTACCTTTTTCTTTTTGTGGCTGGAAGAAGGACCAACCATGAGATAACCAGTATGCCCCATAGTCAAGACGAAAGTGGTGCCTCTTTCCCATGGAAAAACAACCAGCAGAGCCTGGTAAAAATAAAAAGTCACTTTTTTCCCATAAAACACAGTAAAAAGCACTTTAAAACACTATGCCAACCCCACAAAGTAAAATAAACACAAATTTTCCACAGAAATGTTTTTTTTTTCCATTTACTTTAAACTGTCAGGATAAGTGCACTTTTGTTTTAAAAGTACAGTACATTCTCATAACAGTCCACTAAAACAAAAACTCCTAGCTATAAAATAACTTGCCTAAAAATGAAACTATACATAATAAGCAAAATTATTTCCAAAGGGAACTTATCTGTCCAGCAAAGGAACAGTTCGAGCTAACCATCGATCCTGGAAAGCCTCAGAGGAGCATACTCTTTGGCAGCAGTAAAGCTTTGAAGGGCTTGGAGGCCAAACTTCTCTTTTAGTCAGCTCAGTTCGAGCTGCCTGACAGTTTGGGGTGTGTGGAAGGTACCTAGTTTGGGGTGTGTGGAAGGTGCTCTGAAGTTTTGGAAGCTGGATGGCTGTTATAGCCTTAGCAGGATATAATACCTCTCAACTGTACAGATTTCCGCAGAATGTCCTGATTTTTGGCTCATATTTTTGGCTTGTTCTTCTATTTACCTGGCAAATCGCTGGGATGATCTCAGGATTGTAGTCACTATAACCCATATCATTAAGGCTACTGCAGCAGTGATCAATAAGATGAACATCTTTAATTGACTAGGTTATTGAATTTAAACAGAATCAGCTGCCAAAGCCCAGTCTCCTTGGCCAATCAGAACTGGCCAATTTTAATATCTCCATGGTGATGGTACAGCAGTGCAGTTAGTTCTGTGACCACAAAATATCATTTTCTAAATAAGGCAGTAAAAATAAAGCAAAGGATCAGTCCCAAATCAAGACAGTGAGCTTAGAAAATAATTAACTTACTTTAGTGTGTTACTGAATTTAAGTGGCAGTATGCACAAAGTCCCAGCTGCCTCTGCTAATCAAAGCTGTACAATTTTAATATCTCATTGGTGTTAGTACAATCACAACTCTGTTCAACACCAAACAACGTCTGCTTGATTAATCTATTAAAAATTACACAAAGAAGCAGTCCCAAAATGCACACAATGCAGAAAACAGTTAACTTCTTTTTCTATGATACTCAGTTTAAATGGAAGCACATAAGCAGATACCGGGTCCCAATACACTCAGCGAATCATAACTGTCCAATTTTAATATCTCCAAGGTAACAGCACACTCACAGCTCCACTGAACATCAAACAGGGCTCTGAGAATAATCCAGTAAAAATGAAGCAAACAAGCAATCTCAAAGCACATGCTGAATACAGATAGCAGCCCTACATTATAAAAATAGAGTAAACACTTGTTTTTATAATACATGCAAGTATTCCCTTTGTGCTTAGGTACTGGAATATCATACAGGGAATATTTAGTAAAAGTAATCCATTCTTAAAGAAAACAGCTACATAACATGTAGTCCTTTTTATTTCGTATGTAATGTGCTTCATCATAAAGTGTACTAATGATCTTTCCATGCGTCTTTGGTATAGACAATTTAATTTTCATTTATGTCCTCCAAGGTGGCAGTGCAATTTATTTTGTAAAACTGGAAATAAAACAGTGTGCTTTTAATGTTTTTATTTTTACCTGTTTGCTCAATTTTCTGCATGACCATACCTTGTACAATGATGTCATGCAAGGCTTGAAGAACACATATATACATCACAGCAAAAAAACATTTTTTTATGAGCAGTCACTTACAGTGTGGTTTCAAGACTATGCCATTATAAAAGCTGATTTTTAAAATAAGGCATTCATTCTGCAATCCTAGTTAAGATGTATTTGCAAGTAGCAGAAGTTCTTATTGTTGCATTTTTCTCCAGCCCTGTCCAAGCATCTGTAAGAACAATGGCAATATGATTCAAGGGGTGAAGTACTGTGTGCAGCTCCAAGAACAAATGTTGGTAGAGGGCATACTTGCCAATAAAAATAACACATCTATAACTTTCTCTGTATGCTATACTAACTGACACACTTGCATCCTTCAAATCAAATCTAGAAGACTGGTTGGGTACCCCCAACATGAGGGTGGGTACTGGCAAGGAATAACTGGCTGGTAAATTTCTATGTGCTGATAATCCTAAGTAATCCATTCTTAAAGAAAACAGCAACAGTATCAAAAACAGTGTGTATAATCAGAAACTTTTAGATTACAGCACAGTACGTTAGAAAAATAGAGTATATATGTTTGAATAGATCACTGTTGCAGTAGCTGTACTATACAGGATGTGTCCTGCCAAGGATATTGGACATTGAGGCAGTCCAAAGTTTTAGGCTCCTTCCACGCACACTATACATCTGCCCTTAGCATGAGAGCATATACTGGTATAAGAGGGATGCATGGGTACCCCAAAAGCCACAGCTTTCTTGCCCAAAAAGGGAGGCTGAAACCTAAAGCTTTAAAAATAATGTCAAATAATGAAATAGCATGTCAGAAGGATAAAAGGTAAAGTAAGGCAACCCACTCAGCTAAAGAAAGAGCAGGAAGAAAAACAGGAGAAGGAAAGAGGGTGCTAATACTGCAAGAGGGACATATTTGAGCATTTACTGTTGTGTTAAGTTATCTTACACAACTGTATTAGATTCTTCATTAGATCACTGTTACAGTAGTCATAACCATATGGGATGACTGTCGCAGCTTAGGAAGAAAGGCTTGGTGGAGAAGGACCAGAGTCTAAAGCTTTAGCTTGTAGTGTCTAATTAAGGTGTGCAATGAAGACTAAGTAGCTCCCTGTAATATAGACCTAAAGTTCACCCTTTTCCATCTTTCTCTATCCTTGTCCATGCATCTGTGAGGACACTAGCAGCAGCAGATTAATATACTGTGCGCGACTTTTATTTAAACACAAATCAGAGCTCTCCTATATGCCTACTCAAGAAACCTTAAAAAAAAACAGCTAAAATGAAAGGCAATACTTCCTACTCCTTAACATATCTGCACTGTTAGTGCCTGCAAAGTACAGCTGCATAAGTCACACTTACCTGTAACACTAGATTTTCATAGAACACAATGTTTTAGTGGCATATGGGTAGTACTGCCCTGCTACCCTCCCTCTAGCAGTATATCAATGCTCAGAGCTCCTCCCACTGTCTGCCTGAGAATGTAAAGAACCAATCACTTAGCAGGACCAAGACTGACCTTCAAACCAACAGACAGGACCATTCAGTTTTCTACAATACAGCAGGAAGAGCAGATGAAAAAGCAAGCTTTGCAAACACCTACTGTTCCAAACCAAAAACCACACACACATGCAACAATAACACTGCTAAATAAAACTCAGCAGCAACTCCAACAGCAAACTATATACAGACAACAAAAGGAGAATGGTGTGTGGATACTGCCAGTAAGGCAGTGTGTTCTATGACCTACTGTTACAGGTAAGTAGGACTTATATAACTGTGATGTGTTCAACAAACACTGTCTTACTGGCATTTGGGTAAAAAACGTACCCAACCTTGTAAGAGGAAGGACAAGTTTTTAGGAGACCCTGGAGAATAGTCCCCATGAAGCCAGCTCTGAATTTAGAAAAGACACCCAGACTGTAGTGCTTTGTAGGTATGGACAGAGGACCAAGTTGCTATCCACAGAATACTTCTACAGTTGACTCCCTTCCAATATGCCACTGAAGAGGAAAAGGCTCTGGTGGAATGTGCCGTTACTTTACTTGGATTTGCTTTGCCGTGGTGGGTTAACAAAAAACAAAACCAGAAGACAACCAACACGCAATAAGGATATTAACCTCAACGGACTCTCGGTTTACATTTAGTCACCACTTAGAAAACCTCATCCATTTATAGACATAAGATTTTAAAGCAGCAGGCTTCTGGTCTCCTTTAACACCTGGCTGCACATCCTCATGAAACTAGTGCCTAAACAGAGTCAAGACTGAATCATCCAGGCTATCAGTTAAAGTTTCTCCAAACTGGGGTGTACCATTTGCTCTTGAGACTGTGTGAGGAAGTCTATGGTAATTGCCCTTAGCCATAAAATACATTAAAAGGGTTAAAAACTCCACTTAAACTCAGTACCAATTTAAATTAAACAGTATAACCCTTATACGGAAAGGTAAATAAAACTCAAACTACATACAAGCTTTCAGTGAGAAAAAAAAAAAAAAAATCAGCAGAGTACACATTTCAAGCACAGAGAGAAAAAGGCAAATGGAGGAATACAAAAAATAAGGATTTGTTATTTGGTCTCAGTAGCTGAAATAAACCAGACAGGAGTAACTTCTTCAAAGTTCTCATTCTCTTACAGTGGAACAAGATAACTGAAGAGTTCAATCTGTAGGTTTGAAAGGCAGTCCTGATCTTGCTAGGTGAGTGGTCCTTCAAACCCACAGACAGGCAGTGGAAGGAGCTGTGACTTCTAACAGACTGCCAAAGGGAGGGTAACAGGATACAACTACACATATGCCGAGCCAGTCACTCAAACAGCTGAATAAAAAGTGTTTATTCAATAGTTAAGCACTTTCTTCCCTTCACAGTTACAGGACTTCCTCAGAACAAATTTGAAAACACACACTTTAAAGATACCTACAACTCAGCCTTATATACACTTTTAATTGGTCGCCAATTAAGCCTAAAAAGTGGCACACCCAATAAAACACCCTTAAAAAAACAACCTCTGGAATGTGATATTTAATGACTCCAACGACTTTAAAGTATATAATTATTCAATTAAGGAAGTGAAAACCGAGCATGTTAATATTTTAGCGAAGGGTTTTACTTTTGTGCCTTTTCGAAGGGCTAGAGTGGATAACACACTGATTGATTTAAAAAGAGTTATACAAGGAAGTTAAACTTTAAAGTATGGTTTAACACACATGTAGGTATGGGAAATACTAACCATGGTTTAAGGAGACCTAGTATGTTCAATCCTCCCCTGAACAGTACTATCAGGTTATTTGAAAATAAATGTGAAAAGGACATACGAAGAATATTATCACATAAACCTGATTGTAGTTTAACAAATTTAACTGACAGGGAGGAGATTTTGCTGTTTGACCTGGTGAAAGATACAGACATACGTCTGATGAAACCAGACAAGGGTAACAGAATGGTTATCATGAACAGATCTGATTACTTAGATGGGATTAACTCTTTGTTGCTAGATGGCTCTTATATTGAGAGCTATTTAAATGAGATACATGTAATGTACAAAAAAAAACTGACTTGTTAATCGAGGATATGGTATACCAGGGCCAGATTAACGAGGAAGAACACATTTATATGACCAACAAATTTCCAATGGTTCCGAATATTTTTGGAATTCCCAAAATTCACAAGGGGTTGGCGAATCCACAATTTAGACCAATTGTAGACGGAAAGCATTCTAAAACATGCTTTATAGGGAAATGTTTGGATTCTAAATTACAGGTGGGTTTGAAAAGGTTCTCCTACATTTGCAAGGATTCATGGGAATTACTAGATAAGGTTGGCCGTATTAAGGTGGATGTAAATACCATTTTGGTCACAATTGATGTGGTCAGTCTTTTTACCATGATTCCACATGAGGAGGGGTTGGTGTGGTTAGAGGCTCAACTTTTAGAAACTGGTGTATTTGACCAAGATATCATTAATGTGTATATAACACTTATGGAAGTTGTACTCAAAAATAATTACCTGTGTTTTGAGGGTCAATACTATAGGCAAAAGATGGGGCTAGCAATGGGGGCAGCATGCACCCCCGTGTTTGCCAATTACATTATGTCTTATTAATGGGAGCAACATTTTGTTTTCAAAAGTGTGTACAAAGCTAACATACTGTTTTACATGAGATATTTGGATGATTTGTTCATCATGTGGAAAGGTACAGAGGTTGAGTTGGAGCAGTTTTTCTCCTACATCAACAGTACGGTGGGTTTTCTAAATTTTACACATCAGTACAGTACATAAAATATAGTTTATTTGGATGTGGAACTATTTATTACTGAGAATTTTAGGTTAGGTTCCAACATTAATAGGAAACAAACCTTTTCCAATTCTTATCTGGAGTATACAAGTGCGCATCCTTTATTTAAAAAAAAGTCCATAGTAAAAGGGCAACTGGTCAGAGCAGCCAGGATGGTTAGCTCTGACATAACATTTCGTGAAGAGGTTAGGTTTATTTCAAACATGTTTAAGGCAAGGGGTTATCCTGAGGCTCTTTTGGAGAAATTAAGTCAGGAGGGTAGGGATAAAAGAAATAATGGCTGTTACAAACCTATTTTGGTTTATGTAAGGAAAATATCAGTACATTAAAAGTAAAACCAGACTTTGGCATTGGTTCGGGATTTGTAGTCTGTTACAACCAAGATGTAGGAAAGATAGTTGACACCATTTACAATAATTGGGACATCTTGCAATTTGATGCAAATGTGTCGCAAAAATTTACGAAAGAGATAGGTCCTTCAAAGAGATCTTTGAGGGGATTCTGAACAACAAGGATGTAGGTAAGAGCAGAGCTAAGGGGAATTTTAAGTGCCATCATTGTAGCTATTGTCATCACATTCTGGAGACTCGGGACAGATTTGAGTTAAATGGGAGAAACTTGAGGCTACATGGGCATTTCAGTTGTTGCACTGCCAACGTGGTCTATCTGGCTAAGTGCTTAAAGTGTCAAGTATTTTATGTGTGGAAGACAGCAAGACCATTTAAGAACAGGATAGGGGAACACCTACTGGGCATTAAACATAAGAAGCAGACGAATGCACTTGCCAGACATATAAACCAGTATAGTGGCCACATATTTAAATTTTTGGTGATTCAGCATTTATCAAAGGACCCACAGGGGAGATGTTTGGATGTCCATTTGGACATCTGTGAATTAAGATGACAGCTTAGATTGGATGCAACTAACTTCCCAGGAATAAACGAGGCTGTTAGCATCTCTAGTATATAAACATTAAGACACATTTTGGGGTAATTTTTTGTGAAAAATTTACATGCATAAATAAAATGCAATAAAATTACCAATGAAATAATTGGAATAAAGATTAAATTAATATTTACTAAGGTTTTATCAATACAAAGTACCTTTAGGTTAGTGAATTCATTACCTTTAATATTGCATTTTAATACTTATTACGATTTTTGTTTTTTATTTGTTAAAAATGGTATATGAAATGTCTATGAGGAGGAGTGTCTGATGTTAGGGTTTTAAGTTTATTAATAATGGAAGTGTCTGCCTTCATCATATGTGTTTTTTAAGTATAAACCACATATATTAGGTATTAGATTTTTCTATGTCATTCTTGATTTTTATGTTATTATTTACTGTTCTTTTTCATACAGACCTTCCAGAGGTTGGTTTTTTAAGGGTGTTTTATTGGGTGTGCCACTTCTAGGCTTAAATGGCAACCAATTAAAAGTGTATATAAGGCTGGGTTTTAGGTATCTTTAAAGTGTGTGTTTTCACATTTGTTTTGAGGAAGTCCTGTAACTGTGAAGGGAAGAAAGCGCTTAACTATTGAATAAACACTTTTTATTCAGCTGTTTGAGTGACTGGCTCTACATTTCTGGAGTTGTTCTGAAGTTATTTTTATCCTCTCGTGTTTTGGTACAACTACACATATGCCAGTAAGACAGTGTATTTGTTGAACATCTTTTTTTTAACACATGTCATAGTTCTCTAGTGCAGTTATTCAAGAAGCCTTCATGAGCCTGCCAAACTGAAAGTCTTTATACTTCAGCCCACTCAAGATAACAGAGCTGTTAATACCTGCAACTTTTGTTTAAATACAGATCTCAACTGCAGCTATATCAGAAACCTTCAGGAACCTGCCAAGCTAAAATGTGCATACTGCAGCCCATCTATAATATCTGCACTGCAAGGTAGTCTTCCTTCAATAGCACTCCTACTGTGGCTACTATTATAAAATAAGAAGTTATGTACTCACCATTACGTTCCATCTGAGTAGGTAGTTTCATTTGTCTGCAACCTGTGGGTCTTGGATCCGATATCGGATCCGAGCTGGCAACTTGTTTCAAGCTAATGGATCCGAGCTCTTAGCTCCTCCCTTCACCCATAATCCCCTGCTAACCCTCCATGACCTCAGATCGAGTTTGCCCCTCAAAATATATCCAACAAAAGGCTATCCAACTACCAGTAGATCCGAAGAAGGCCAGGGGGAAGGAGGAGGGGATGGTTGCAGACAAATGAAACTACCTACTCAGATGGAACATTATGGTGAGTACATAACTTCTTAATCTGAAGTAGGAAGTTCATTTGTCAGCTACCTGTGGGACAGAGTCCCCAGCTACCTGCACCTTGGGTGGCTATCATGGAAGGATATTACGAAGCACCGCAGAGCCAAAGGATGCTCTCCCTCTAGAAAGCACGTCTAGTTAGTAGTGGTTAATAAAGGTATGAGATGAAGCCCAAGTGGCTGCAGGACAAATATCATCCAATGGAACTCTAGACTTGAAGGCCGCAGAGGTAGAAATGGAGTGGGTGAAATGAGCACGAACTCCTTCGGGTGTGGGTCTACCCGAAGCTTGATACGCCAATAGGATACATTGGGAAATCCAGCGAGATAAAGATACTTTTGAGATAGCTTTCCCCAAGTTAAATTTGGCAAAGGAAACTAACAGCTGGTCGGATTGTCTATGGCCAGCTGTCCTATGAGTATAAAAGCGAAGCTGCCTATGAACATCTAATGAGTGCAGCTTGTACTCACCTTATTCTGATATTTAGGGAAGAAAACCGGTAAATTTATGGATTGATTTATGTTGGTTTCTGATGCTATCTTGGGAAGAAAAGATGGATTGATCCTGAGGTACACTCTATCTAGATGAAAGATCAGGTAAGGAGGCTTCACAGAGAGAGCTTGAATCTCCGACACTCTTTTTGCTGAAGTGATGGCATGGCTACAAGGAATGCTGTTTTCCATGACAAGAATTTGAGATCTACTGAAGCAGCGGGTTCAAAAGGGTGGAGCAGTCAAGACTTGAAGAACTAATATAAGATCCCATGGGGGCAGGGCTTCCTTTATAGGGGGTCTAAGTAAAAAGGTGCCCTTGAGAAAGGTTTTACACAACTTGGCCGACATCAAAGGCCCTGTATCATGTCCCACATGGTAATGTGACATGGCTGCCAATTGCACTTTGACAGTTGAACAACTAGCGCCTTCCTGAAAGAGTTCATTTAGGAAGTCTAATATGGATGGAAGAGGAGCCGTAAAGGGATCTAGATCATGATGCTCCGCCCAGATGGAAAAACGTTTCCATTTACTGCGATACACTTTCCTGGTGGAGGGCTTATGCGCTGCCACGAGGATGGCTTTGACTGGTGAAGAGATACCGGGAGTCCTAACGAGGAGTGGAACTGGAGCAACCAAGCTGTCAGTTTCAGATTGTCCAGGTTTGGGATCGGTAAGTTCGACGGATGGGAGATGAGATCCAGAGTGGGATCTAGAATCCAAGGGTGATTCACAAGGTGAGACCACAGGTAAGAGAACCAAATTTGCCGAGGCCAGAATGGGGCAATGAGGATCATCCTGCTCCCCAGCCGTGAGGCTTTCTGTAAGAGTTGTAGCATTAGTGGTAGAGGAGGATAGGCATAGAGTAGACCGGGTGGCCAAGCATGCACCAGAGCATCTCTTGGAGTTTCCCCTGGAGGGGGCTTAGAGCAAAGAAATTGCCGCATTTGGTGTTTGATGGAGACGCAAAAAGATCGCAGCAGGGTTGCCCCCATGTTGCGAATATCTGCTTCGCTACTAGTGGATTGAGAGACCACTCATACGGGGTAAGGAGGGTGCGACTGAGCTTGCCCGCTAGGATGTTGGTCCTCCCCGGAATGTGCGTTACAATCAGAAAGTGGTTGGAGGAGATCGCCCATTCCCACACTCTCATGGCTTCGCGGCATAGAGGGTAAGATCTGGTTCCCCCCTGTTTGTTGATGTACCAGACCACAGACATGTTGTCTGACTGAATTGCAATCGTTCCTGTGGGGAGGAGGTCCTGAAGTGCTTGCAACGCAAACAGCACCGCTCTCATCTCCAGAACATTGGTATGCAGGGAGGTCTCTGTATCGTTCCACATGCCTTGGACTGTCCTGCCTGAATAATGCCCCCCCACCCGAGGCGGGAAGCGTCCGTGGTCACTGTGGTGAGAGGGGGAGAGGTGCAGAAGGGACAGCCCGTATGGAAGTTCGAGGCTTGGAGCCACCATAGTAGCGCCCTCCTGCAAGCCTTGCTGATAGCAATGGGATGGTGGAGAGGAAGGGATAGAAAAGACCATTGCACTAGAAGAGTCCATTGCAGTACCCGCATGTTCAAACGGGCGCATGGAAGGAGCGTAATCGCTGCTGCCATGGAGCCTAGTGCCCTCAGGACCAATTCCGCTGGTGAAGTCTCTGATTGGAGGATAGCCCGCACATGGAGTTGTAAGTTCCGGATTCTCTCAGAAGTTAGGAAGGCTCGCAACTCTCTGGTGTCTATTCTGGCACCTATGAATTTTATGACCTGCGTTGGAGCCAGAAGAGATTTGTCGACGTTGATAGTAATGCCTAGCTGTGGGGCTAGACGGAAAAAGAAGTCTCTGGCTGAGCAAAGTAGATGCTTTGTTGGTGCGGTCAGGAGCCAGTCGTCCAGGTACAGAAAGACCTGTATTCCCTGGAGTCTCAGGTGGTCCGCAATCACTGCTAATACCTTGGTGAACACCCTGGGGGCTGTGGTGAGGCCAAAGGGAAGGACCCTGAACTGGTAGTGACTGGCCCCCAGCCAGAAGCAAAGGAACCTCCTGGATCGTTTGTCCATTAAAATGTGGTAGTACCCATCCTTGAGGTCTATGGAGCACATCCAATCATTCTCCCTTAAAAGGGGGAGAATAGATTGAAGAGTGACCATTCGGAATTTTTCCTTGGTTACTGACAGGTTCAAGCGGGAAAGGTCTAGGATCGGTCTCAAGTCCCCCGTCTTTTTTGGCACCAAAAAGAACCTGGAGTAGAACCCTAATGAGCTGGTCTTGGGGGATGGGCTGGATGGCTGTTTTTCTTAGCAGCTGCCGAATTTCTGCAGCTGCGGCCTCCTTCTGATCGGGTGGTACATCGGGGAGGTTCTTGGATTTGGGGACATGGAGTAATGGTATTTTGTACCCTCTGGATATAATACGAAGCACCCAGCGGTCTGTCGTGATGGACTCCCATGCCGCTAGGTGTTCCGAGAAGTGCCCCCCGACTGCCTCCAGAGTGGAGCAGCAGGGCAACCCCTCAGGGCTGCTGCGCGGGCCGCTCAGAGAAAGGTTCTCTGGACCCAAAGTTTCTTGGAGCCCCTCTGCCCCTGGGGCGGCGTCCTCCCTGTCCACCTCTGCCACGGTAGGACTGGTTGTCCGGAGCAGGTTGGGAATGTTGTGATTTTCGGAACCACATCTTCTTCTGACCCTTTTGGTTCCTAGAAAAGGACTGCTGGGGAGTAGAGAAGCAGACTCTGACTGCAGACAACGTCTTCCCATCCTTCTCACTCTGGACAAGTGTCTCGCAAACTGTTTTGCCAAACAGGGCAGAACCATCGAAAGGGGCGTTCGCGAAGGACGCTTTAAAGAGCTCCACAAAATCACAATGACGGAACCAGTCCTGACGTCTCATGACTAGGCCTGCCCCGCTAGCCCTAGCGGCTCCCTCTGTGGCATGGGACAATAACCGCATAGAAGTGTTTGAAATTGATCTCAGAGTGGCCATTCGGGTGGAGTACAATTGTTTGTCATCCTCCGACATGGACTCAGGGGGGGATGCAGCGTATTCTTTGATAAGATCCCGTCGCATCCTGATGACATGTGCCATATAGTTCAGAGACCTTACTGAGAAGGTCGCTGAACTAAAAACTCGCTTCCCTAAGCGGTCCATCAAACGGGACTCGGTGGATGGACTGAGGGGCTCTCCTGAGCCAATTCCCTCTTTGTGGCTGCTGTCAACATGGCATCTAGGGGGGGCCCCTTACTCCAATGTGATCGATCTGAGGGGGGGGCTAAGAATTCTATCCGGGCGTTTCGGTATTGGCTCCACGGTGTCCGGATCCTTCCACGCCCTGGTGGTAATGAGGTCCACCAGGGGGTCGGCCGGAGGGGACACCCAAGAGGTAGACAGGCCTGCCTCGAATGCCTCCAGAAACACGGACTCGTCAGAAGAAGACTTGGGGGCAGACCACCCACCTCTGATCCTTAGCATCTCCATGATATCTCCAAAGGAGACATCCTCAGGGGGCGATCTTGGGAAGCCTTCCCCTTCCTCCAAGTCCGTGTCCTCGGTTAAGGACTCAGGGGAGTCCACATGCCTCCTTTTGCACTTATGCTTGCGAGGAACTTCCTCGGGGGGGCTGTCCGAGGAGGCCTCGCCAGCAACATCTTGTTCCAATGGAACCATCTGTGACATCGAAGCAGGCTGTCCCTTTGACCGGGTGATGGAAGCCTGGCCCAGCAGAGAGGGAGTGCAGGGAGGAGCCGATGCAAGGACCGGGGGTCCGGATGCTCTCAACAGAGCCGTCTCCACAACATCGAAGGCCGAGGGAGAGCCACTCTCTATTGGATCCGAAAATCGGCTCCCACTCGGATCCGATGAAGGGATCGGAGCCGGCACAGAGACCATCGGATCCGAGGGACCAGTGGGCTTGGACCTGGATGGAGCCGAAGGCACACTGAATCCCCTGGATCCGAAGCTCGGACCATGGCTCCGAGAGGTCGGATCCGACAGGCTCGAGTCCGAAGTACCAAGTACTGTTGGCGCCGACCCACCCCCGGCTCCAACGCTGCTCGGCTCCGAACGTTCTGAACCCGGATAGCGGGTCGGAAAAGGAGCAATAGGATGGAAAAAGGGTGTCGAGCTCCCCCCCGGAGGGGGGGGGGAGGCAAGAGCACTCCCATCTGCAGCTGGGCCTGGATGAATCTTCGCATCATCCGGTCCAAGTCTGCATCAGATATACTAAAAGTAGATCTCGAAGAGGCCACCGAGGCAGGCCTGGAATGCCGCCTTGATGACCTCGACGGAGATCGGGTCTCCTCCTCCTCAGGCCCCGGGGAGAAACAAGGGGATCGGAGCCGAGGAGGAGGAAACCTAGAAGCAGTGGAGGGAGAAGCCCGCTTAGCTGGCGGGGCCGAAACGGAGGTCTCGGCCCGCCGCTTGTGGTGCTTCTCCCTCTGTTTCTCCCTCCTGGCCTCCCTGTCCTCCGACACTTTAGCGGGAGTTTGAGTCCTGGACGGAGGCAGGGGGGCAGGAGTGGCAGCAACCACAGGCTGTGGTGGAGCCACGGGAGCAGCAGAGGCAGCGAGGGCCGAAGCCGAGTCCAGGGGTAAAAGTCCCGCAAGGACCAGCTTCGACCTCCACTCTTTCAGTGCCCTGGGGTTGAACGCTGCACAGATGGTACAGCCTGAGGTAAGGTGTTCAACCCCAAGGCACCGAACGCACCGAGTGTGGCCATCAGCCGGGGAGAGCTTATGGTCACACTCGGTACATTTAGAAAATATGGCTTTTGGGGCCTCAGCCATTTTTTAAAGAAAAAAACAACTACACACACAGGCCCCAAAAAGAAACACAACATACACGCACACACTAACGACCAGCGAAGGGAGGGGGAACTAATTAAGTAAAAAATAATTAGGGAACCTAACACTTACACACTTTTTCTTATTTAATTTAACTAAAAAAGAAAAATTTTGACAGGAAAAATACAGTAAAATGCAGTAAAATTCCACTTAGCTGACGAGCTCAAGGGGATCCAGCCATCCACAAGCGCGGCAAACTAGTTCTGAGGTCATGGAGGGTTAGCAGGGGATTATGGGTGAAGGGAGGAGCTAGGAGCTCGGATCCATTAGCTTGAAACAAGTTGCCGGCTCGGATCCGATATCGGATCCAAGACCCACAGGTTGCTGACAAATGAACTTCCTACTTCAGATTATATGTTGCAGTGTAGACCTCAATTTGTTCTTCCAGGTGCCTGTCATTTTAACTAATCTGGTATTTTCCCCTCGGCACATCCAAAAGACCTGCCATATCCTGCTACAGAACTCTCACTGCTAGTTTTTTTTTCCCTTTGCTTTTCAAAATTGCTCTTATTCACTTGTGCTCGTTTTCCATCCAATGGTTAAGAGAGTCACACTTACTAGTTCTGAAAATGTTTTGTTTTCCTTCTTTTTTTTCTGACGGCAACTTAGTCATCGCTACTCTGTTGTCGGCTGGCTGCATGCACACAGACTGATTTACACACCGACAGAACTAATGCCTGCTTAATGCTCCTACCACCCCCATTCCTCAGCTGCTGCCAGGAATGTTTTCCTTTATAACGTCTGTAATAAAAAACAAAAAAAACACTCCCATTAATCAAGCAATTAAAAGATAAAAAATATTATTTTACTCCTAGGATCTAAACTATGCTGTTTAACCATAACTGTCACATCACAAATGCATACCTATATTTAATCAAAACTATTCAAACACAGACTCTCCTATTAGTCCTACATTCCAGTTTACTTAAGCCCTAACTCTAAATCGCTACATTTCACATAAAAAAAGCTATTGCGCTAGAGATAAAACCCACCACCCCTAAATATCATTTCTGAACATCACCCATTAGACCTAAAACTCAATCTACTGGTCATTTTGAAAAAGCAGTAATTATGGCAAACTTCTGCAACTTCTCCACAGCATCACAGCTATTTTAAATAATCCACAAAAACATACAGTGAAGATGCAGAGACTTGGATAAAAGACTCAAAAGTTTCCAGCTTCATTTCATGAAATCTGCAGAGGCATACAAAAGTGCTTATATTACAAGTTTTTAATCTTTGTATTTAATAAAGATTTGGATTTGTGACAAGCTGTTGTTGTGAAGTTGCTTTACCTTGCCTTTGGATGGGTTGGTTTGTTCCAGAGTATTCTTAGTGTGCAAAGAATTACATGATCATAAACTCCATTAGCACTTAAACAAGCTGATTCTGGTTACAGCACAGGTAGCAATACAACAGATTATGTATTTAAATATAAAGATTTGGGCAAATGGGTTGATATGACCTTAAACTTCTCTGAACAAATAAGTAAAGTGGTAAGGGAATGTAACAAAATCATACACCGAATAAAATGATTTAGCAAATTTGGAAATCAAGATATTACAGGAACTTTATTTGCAAGATTAATTAGACTAAAAATAGAATCTGGGGAAAAGTTGTGGTTTCCCTACAAAAACAAAAAATGTAAACAAACTCGTAATGATTTTAACAATGTTAGCAATATAGCAAAAGCAATGCAAAGTAGGTTGTGTATCAGGCCCACAGGGGATGTGTTTCTCTGGAAAAGCTGAAGATTAAAAAAAGAAACAATATTGATGAAGTGAGACTGTTATGCCTATTTGCCTGGTTCTCACACAGAGTTGTGGCCAGTTGGAATAAGCTACCTAATCATGTTAAGTTAAGCTCAGTGTATCTAGCTTCAGAACAATGACTGATTATTTGTGTGGTAATATATGTTTTATGGAATGACAAGGTACTTGGACACAAGCATCAGCCTGGTTTATGATTGTTTGGTATTGTACTCTGTTGTAATGCCAATAACAGAGTCCATGTTTAAAAGATATGAAGTGTTCTCATTTCTTAAAGTAAATCTTAGTAAGACAATAGCTATGCCCATTAATTCAGAGGATAAGTACTTAAAAAAAACAAACAAAAAAAAAAAATCAAAGGAAAGTTAGGTCCGTACTGCTAGTGGAAAGGTTTGAATAAAATACTTTGCAGCATTTACTACAAATGAACCTTTATAGATTGAGGGATAGGTTCATAGGTTTGTACTAGGCTAATGACCCAAGGGGGCCTTTACAAGCCTAACCATAGGATTACCCTGGCACCGTGCCACCCCTATCCATCCTTTCCTTCTTGTGCTTTTAAACTCAGTGGCATTTTTTCTTGCTGCCTGTACTGTATATTTGGCTTTGTAAGCTCTTCCCAGTCTCAGCTTTGCTCATTTTACTGGGCACAGGCAGATCAAAATGGGAAGTCCCTTCCCTTAGAACAGTAGTATTGCTAGGGTGGCTCAAGAGGGGCAGCTGCCCTGGGAGCAAACTGTTGGGGAGGGTGTGATGTTTGTGGTCAAACCTGAGTGCTGCTACATTTGTAGTTAGCAGTTTGACTATAGCTTGAAAAAAAGAATTTTCTTTTAAACTAACATGAGTACCATGGTGCTCCATGCAGGAAGGGTATATACTGTAGCAACTGTTTGACAGAATTGTAACAAGCAGTTTGCTAAAGTTTAAAAGAAGATTTTTTTTAAACTAAAACATGAACACTGTAGCACTCTGTGCAGGCAAGGTATAGACTGTAGCAAGTGATTACTACATTTGTAGCAAACAGTTTGATACAGTTTAAAAGAAGAAATTATGTTGAAGGAGGGATGGGGCCAGGACACAGAAACAGGACTTGTGTGGCTGGAGCATGAGGGAGGGTATATGTGTGCCATGCATTTGGCTACTTGGTTGATGTGGCAATAGAAGGAAACTCTATTTTGTGTGTGTGTGTGTGTGTGTGTGTAATCATTACACTAACATAACTCAAAGAGTAGCCTCCAACACTCTCAGCTGGATAAAACTGGAATATTTCAATATGATGTTTTTCACTAACTTAACTTATTCTGTAATGCACCTGCCAATACAAGACCATTCAAGGCTTAATAAAACCTAAAGACATATTAAACTTTGTGTGGAATGTTGACTCATGTGATTTCTAAAACTATACTAAGTGGCCAGATTAATATTGGTGGCTTTGGCTTGGCTAATATTTCTTTGCAACTGTATGCCAGAAATGTTAATTCTGTTCATAAATCTGCTCTAAGATATTCAACAGATTGGATGATACTGAAAGCTGACACAAATGATTATGCCCCAAATCTGGCTTAAAATAACATGGAATTTAAAAGAAAAGCAGATGGAAAATTCTGTACTTTGTAATAATTATAAATAAGTCCTAGCATAAACTAAGTGAATGATCTTATTTCTGGGAATATCTGTAGCTTAAGTAAGCAAAAATGTTTTTCCCAGAAAGAGCTTAAAAAACGACCTTCAACCACCAGATTTGAGTATTACCTTGTTTTTGATGACTTGAAAATAATTACAGTCAAAAGTAATCTGCTTTCAAGAGGTCATTTTTTAATTTGCTGTATTTTTAAATGGGAAAGGACCCTACTAAGTATACAAATCACTCCACTCTGAAAACTTAATTAAGAAAACTAGATGTAATTCTAGTTTTGATTTGAATACTAAAACCTCATTTATTTGCATATTTCCGTTAGACTCATATCAGAGGATACGGTTAATAGTGGACAACACTGGGCTGCAAGGTTGGATTCTAATTTCTTTTATTCCCAAAAGAAGATTAGTCAGTTGGAAAAATGTTTACCAAATTCTCTCTTGGAACAGCGTGCATTTTAAAATAGTACATCAAGATTATGGGTCCCAGGATTTTTTCCACTAAAATCTGTATGCTTTGCAAAAATGTAATGCTCACCAGAAAGATACAAGTATAACAAAATAACATATGATACTGGATCACAAAATGGGTTAGCCATTATTGAAAGAACTACTTAGGTCTTGGTTACTGGAAGAAATCCAAGAATTTTATATTTTAAGAGTTCCTCTGAACACCTCAATATTAAAATATTGATTACAATGGCTATTCGCAGGCTTATTTTGTTTAAAGAAATTATTGAATGTACACAGGAAAGATGATAGCAAATCAAACATAAACAAGGCTGGAAAGAGATCATTTCCAAAGGTGGATAATCCTTATAAAGTATGACAGTGGTGATTATATACCACACAGCTTCTCTGGTGTATTTTATTGGTAAAACTAAAAACATCTGAAAATTTCATAATGTAGCTTCAATAATCATTTTGACTGAAATATATATACACGTATGAATATACTGCGCTTCTTCTGGAAATGTAGGGCTATGTATATTTATTATTTTTTTAGTTTGCAAGACAGCTACCTGGAATGTTCAAAGTGCTAGAATTTTAGCATGTTTAGCAACTGACTTTTACACATCAGCTGGCTAAAGACTAGTGTTGAGAGCAGTGAGTTTGCTGAAATAATGAAGTTTTGGTTGCATTTGTCACGAAAAGAGATACTACCAGCCCAGCTATCTGGAATTTTGTAAATGATTGTACATCATTTGTAAATATTAACACGATTTATATAGAAGTGTAACAAAACGGTGATACTGCCAACACAACTGTCTGGAATTTTGTAAATGGTTATGTATCATTTCCGAATGTCAACATGCTTCATGTAAGACGCTTGTGTTCCAGATATATTAGAACTGTATGTCATATTGTACAGATGTGTACAGAGATATTTTGTAAAATACTGAACAAAAATGTATATACACTATTGTAACTGTTTGGATGTATATATTTTAACAATGGAAACTGCAACACAAGAAATTAACTTCAGAAGAATAGTTGAGATTGAATTACTTTATGGCTCGGCCATAAAAGGAGATGTTATCTTTCAGTTTCAGTGCAACAGGACACATAAGGTCTAGAACTAGAAGCTTTTTGTATTATCTTTAAAAGTGGAGGAATGTAAATTATTTTACGACTTCCACCATTTGCCAAAATATCTGAGGTTTACGTATTTTCACAGGTAGACGCTTAATGCTACCAGCTGCATCAGCGGGGTTTTTCATCTGAGATAGAGTTAGATGACAAGAAGTGATGTCATTCTGCAAGCTATCCCAGCAGTAATATTAAGCTCTCTGACACAGAGATAGTATTTTGTATTTTGTCTTTAACCTGACAAGAACATCCACTCACCACATCTGCCTGCTTGCTCTGTAAGTCCAGGGAACAGTATAATTCTTTTAGATATAGTCAGGAATATAACAAAGCTTAATTTAGATGTTTTTCTTTATTTATTTGAGACTGTCCTGCAAAGTTGTTTTAAATATTTCCATGATTTTGAACTCTGATATAACTGTGATTATATACTGAGTATTTTCTTGTTCTTTTATTATTTATAATTAAATATACTTAAACTTTTCATTGTGGCTGATATTTGTGAGACATGTTTAAGTTCTGAGAGTACATGCATATTTATTAGGGGACACTGTGGGCCACTTCTAATAGCCTTGCTCTTGGTCAAACTACCATTTGGATTAATGGGATTGGACACCCTCTGTTAAGGGCCTTAAAGCAACTGATAAGGAAGTGGCTGGTGGCAGTGAAAACTACCTTATAGTCTGGGCAGAAGGGGTATAGCTAGTAAACCTGTGCCAGCCTTTCCCAGGTGTGTGTGTCTGTGTATAAATCAGACCTCAAAGTGTGTGTGTCAGCTACTTGGGCAGGGATACAAAGCACTGGCTGGACAGAGAGGGTGCTGGAGGTCTTGGCTTGGCCACTCAGCTGAAATATCAACTCTATAGCTGTGCCAGTGGGGAGTCTTACTGGGGATCTGGAGAAAGAAAGAGAAACAAGCTCCAGACTGACTGTGGTCTCTGTGTGCTCTTAAGGGAAACTGCACTTGATGCAGAGAGCTGAATCTGGAAATAGTGTGTGTATTTCTCATCCTCCCAATGCACGTACCCCACTAGTGCTAGTGGTGAGGACTGAGGGTCCTTGATTACTGTTGCCAGTGGTGGGGCATCACAGCATTAATTAACGATTTTAGTGAATATGCATGGGAAATTGTTTCTAAGGCAGGAATGACTTTTTGGTACTCAGCATCACAATACCTGTTACTTTCAATACAGAGTAAAGACATGATGCCTACACTGCCATCAAATTCAGTCTAATCAAAAATTCTTTTGAAATATTCCAATGGCTATGGAGAATTTCACAGATTAGTGATAATGTTGTGTTCACCAGTAAACTCGCATTACTCTGCCTGGTTGTTAGCCTTAAATCTTTTAATGCTATACTGATATTTGAGAAGATATCCCATGCAAACAAGCTGGCAGTGCTACTAAGCATTCTCTAATCTAATGTGAACATTTCTCTCTCGTTTTAGACCTATGAATTCCATGATCTGAGGGGGTTTGAATGACTATTAAATAAAGTAGAAATGGCTCTGTCAGGACCATAAGGCAAAATTTAACAAAAGGAAAAGATAAATAGATTACTTATTTCCAAAACTTATTTTTTTTTTACTACATCTTGTCAACAGTTGAGATGCTTTGTTTTGGGTTTGAAAATTTAATGCCCCTAACCTGTATGTTGAAACATGAGGGAGCTACGTGTGCTTCTCGTTTACTATCAAAACACAGTTTACTATTTTTGCTTGTCTGCCTAGGTCATCCAGAGAAAGAGTCACTATAGCTGCAGGCTTATCTGCAATAACTTTAGAAGGCAAAATATGCTTTGATATTGCAATATCTGTATTTAAATGATATGCAAAAATGAGTTGGAACTATCCATGATCACCCCTTAAAATGAAATTTGATTACAGAATGTGATCGCTAATGCAGTCTACCTTTGTCAGCATTTAGCATTCTACTTCCACCTGTGCACCCTTTATCACTGTTTTTTATTCCACTAGTACAATGCCATCTTTAATACTACCATGGTTTCTTTCTGCATTACCTGTTCAGGAATTACTTTCTATAGAACTACAATGCTCTCCATGAAGATGTACTTTTACAGAATAACATTGCATCTGTCTACCAAGTGTACCAAGATAACTCAGTACCTGCTATAAAGGGGTTAAACGTTTATATTTTAGCACTTCTGGGCAGCCTGCAGTCAAGTGATAGAACAGGTGTCAGAAACAAGTCTAAAAATATTGTTCAGCTGAACCGAGGGAAAGACCTGGAAGTATCATTTAGGCAGAATGTGTTCAACTGACACTAATAAATATTTACTGATATACTAACACTGGCAATTTGTCTTGAGAAAAAGCAATGAGAGCAAGACCACAGCAACTAAAGTGATGTAATTATTGACAGGCCTTATGATCTTTAACATTTTGCTGCTATGATATTAATTTAGCTAAGCACTCAGAAATGTTCCACTCACAGGATGAAACTTTTAACACTAGCATTCTATACAGGATTATGAGCAGGTTGCCATCTCTTGGTAAATCTTGGCATCCATGTTGAGAACACAATATTACGTTAGCATTGGTGACCCGATCATAGTTCTTTGTAGTATATGCATTTTTATCTGCTCCATGTACTACTAGTTAGCATTTTTCTTCTTTTTACTGTAAGTGTTTTGCCGGCTTTCAGCGAGTGCTATCAGAAAGGCAGTGTAATTTGGTCCTTTACATTTACACTCACCTTGTCATGCCTCTCAACTGTCCAGATTTTCAAAGAATTTCCAGGATTTGATCTCATGTGTTTGCTCTGTTCATCTTAAAGTACATATTTTTGGACATATTACTGAGGAATGAAGACTCATGACATATATTTAGGTTTTAGACTTCATGTCCATCAGAAAATGTAGGCGAACACACATCCTGTTATTCTGGTAACTGTGTAAACTTATTACAAGAAGTCAGGGCAAGTTACCAATGGACAGCAGGCAGAACAAATCTTTTATTCTGCTGCTATCATTTGCTTGTCAGTACTGGCAGGTTTTACTGTGTAGTGCAGGACCGTCCTTAACAACTTAAGCAGGGGGTGCTTAACATTTGTTAGGGTTGGGTTTTGTGCCACTGCAGTGCTTAACTGTTCTGTCTTATTTTGAATATTGGAGCGTAATCACCATGCTCCATGCATTACATTATTAAAATGATTTTTAAACATTTCAAAAGTTTACCTTTGCATCATGGCATGTGGTACATAAACTTATGAACAGCATCTCAGCTGATTAGGGAATGTTTTCCACTGCTGTTCCTGTATGGAAAAACAGTTTTAAAAAATCAATTTTCCATACACTGATGTCACTGTG
The DNA here is from genome assembly GCF_019279795.1 of Protopterus annectens. Classification (NCBI taxonomy): domain Eukaryota; kingdom Metazoa; phylum Chordata; order Ceratodontiformes; family Protopteridae; genus Protopterus; species Protopterus annectens. The sequence continues at coordinate 833,061,334 of NC_056734.1, forward strand.
GAAAAACAGCAAATTTTGCCTTTAGTGGTGTCACAGACTTTGACAGCTGTACTACTGCTCATGCGAGAAGATACTCCCATTAAAGTCTACCAATGCAAAATGTTATCCTAAAGTAATGTCACAACAGAAAATACTAATTGTATTTGGGCCATGTCTTAATAAAAAGTTTACAAGGCTTTTTATTAAATAATGGCCCAGATGCAAAAGAAAGAAGAAACAAGAAAATGCATCACTGCACTTGCCCACTAAATGGTCCAATGCATATAACAATATCAGAAAATCATATTTAAAATATTTCTAATATTTAAAATATTAGAACTTTTCATCTATTTATTAGCACTTCTTCTGACTGACATATTGCAAGATTGCTCCAGGTTATTGGCTTCTGTGTCACAGTACTTAAAACAAACAATTGTTTCTGGTTGCTTGAGAGTTATGATTAAAAATAGGCCTGACTAATACTGGACCCTATACTATATCATACTATAAACACTCTATTGATTTGATTTTAATATTGAACTACAGTAATTAAAAGCCTGGCTGGGGGGAAACAAAGTGTAACACATGAAAACTGAATTGTTCATAATGTACTGCATTTCTTCATTTTTTTTTTTTGCTAGTTGCTTGAGTTTACTGTATTTAGCTACCATGGAGATAAGCTGGGATGGAGTCCATACTATGGTTTGATAGTAACTATACTTTGTACTAAGCTTTCAGTGCTCCCATTGTTTCTTGTTTCCTGCTGTGGCACAGAACATTTTGTAGCACCAGATTCTGTTTTTAAGACAAGGTTTATTTACAGGCACAAGATAAAAATGCTTCCTTGCTGCAGTTTATGGGTTAATATAAACTAAAATCCAATTCACTTCCTCTGAGCTCTTGGATTTATTCCCACATGCTGAGTTTACAGCAAAGTAAGACTTAAAAACACCAGTCCTTTATAACAGCATTCTCAGATTCTTCACATACAGGGTTTGTAGTCATACAAGACCAAGAACTATCAGTTCTTTACCTCTTATATTCTCCTCTGCAAGACAACAGTTCCAGTGAACTATGTCAGGGACACATTCATCATTCACATGCAGACATCCCTCCCAAGATGCCTCTGCCAAATCCTCTCTTGTTGTACAGGTCAGGAATCTGAATCTTAGCAGGGGTACTTATCTTGACACAGCTCCAAAGACAGCTAACTTCTCAAATTCTTGTCTGTTCAAGAACACCTCTACCTGTATGACACGTTTTCTTAGTTCAGGTCCATATCTTAACATCTTTTTTAGGTTTTTATGCATCCTGAAGTGACACCAGGAAGGATGACAAGTATCCCAGTGGTGGATCGAGTAGGTAAAAGAACAGCTGAACAATGTTCAGATGTTCAGGGCTTTCAGATATCCTAGAGTGACAGTGGTACATACCCTTCAACCTACAGACACTGAAAGTAGGTACAAAGGCTGTTGAAAAGTTAGTACATCCAGCAAAAAATCAGTACACTTAGCAAAAAAATAAATAAATAAATAAAATCTCTCTCCTTGTGTTCTGACCGAGTGTGGTTCTCAGCTGATAAGTATATATTTTTTGGCACTTTTTGACTGTTCAGAGTTGAATTTAGTTCAGAATACATTTTGAATAAATTGCATTATTGCATTTATTTAAACTGTATTTGCTTTAATACTGCTACAGACGTTTGCACTGCGCTTGAATTGTTTTTAGTGTTGTTTTAGCTGCTTTCTGGAAAAAAAAATTCTAAGCTTGATTCCTGCCTTTCCTGTAAATAGTCTAGTCCAGATACAGATTTGCTGTATCCAGGACTGTTGGTAAGCTTCTGAGCCCCCCAAGCCTTTCTGTGTTGGAGGGAAGCATTCTAGCTCATCAGTGGGAGTGGTAAGCACTAGGTAGCCTATCTACCATAAGAGGAGTGGTTCTGGCCCAGAAATTGTAGTTCATTGGCTGTTTGGGCAGTTTTTCCATCTCTTTCAACTTTCTGGTTTAAAAGCCCTCATTTATGCTCGTTTCCCGCCTTTCCTGTAACTAGTCTAGTCCAGATACCCATTTGGTGTATCCAGGACTGTTGGTAAGCTTCTGAGCAGTGTCAAAGTCTGCTCTTCAATTTTTCCCTTGGATCTGCTAGTTCTCTCCTCTCCTGCACTTTTACTAGCTTATTAGTTTAGCACTCTACCAGACTTCTTGTAGCAATTATTGTAGCACACAAAAGTGTTTCCAGCACTAAACATTCTACAAGGAAACAGCTCCAGTACTTATTATTAATGCCCACCCCTCCAGGCATGTCTAAAGGTCAGTTCCCTGTGCATTCTCCTATTAACCTGGTGAACTTGGGCATCCTAAGGCAATGTAGCAACTACCTCATGTACACTGACAACCCTCTCCTCTTATCTCCCAACACTCAGACCTGCGAGAGATGCACTTATGTATCCAAATTGGAAGCCACGCACTCTCCAGCCAAGACCGGAATAGCTATTCAAAAGGAGAAGGTCAACACTTGCACCACACCACATGGAACATGTAGCCCTCCAGAACACACAGCAGCACTGTCTTTACATAAAAGCACAAACCACACATCCATCTTCGCTGAGGCTCTCAAGAAAAATCTACCCAAACAGCAGGGACCTCCAAGGCAGAAACGCACTCAACCACAACACAACACTAATCACGAAACACATAACTCTCCTAAACAGTGTGACACTCAACCAAAGCCCCAAAGGCAAAACAGTATGCCCAACACACTAGTCATAGGTGACTTGATAGTGAGGCACACTGATGTCCCACTCACTAGGTTGAATAAGGAGAGCTCCCTGTCAGGCGCCAGGATCCGCCATATAACGCATGTACTCAGGTCTCTCAACAGCAGGTACAAATATGACTCTGTCATTGTACATGTGGGTGTGAATGACCCAAGACGTACCTCCCTGGACTACATGAAAAAGAGACATGGAGGCGTTCTCGGATTGACATGGAGGCGTTCTCGGATTATGTAGCCCAAGTGGGTATGGCCCTAGCCCTAAGCAGCATCCTACCATCACCCAGAATGATACCACAGTACAAGCAGAAAATGATTGATTTCAACAATTGGCTAAGTTTCTGGTGTCATTCTAAGGGGATCCAGTATCTGCCTGCCTGGGATGACATGACTGACAGACCTCTATGCTTTGCCAGAGATGGCCTGCCTCTGTCACCCCTGGGCTTCTGGATACTGGCTAAGGCCACCCCTGTAGTGCCTTTTTAGGCGGTGTTCCAAAGACCAAATTACCTCTGTAACAGCTACAAACAAATGCAATCCGAGGGTCGTGCTGCTCAATGCTAGAAGTCTAAATCTCAAAATGTACTCACTTGAAGCACTCCTTCAAATGGAGAACATCAACATTTGTGCTTTAACAGAGACCTGGTTCAAGGCAGCAAAAAGCACCCCTGCACTACCAGGCTGTAACTCATTCCACACCTTTTGGCCCCAGATCTTGGACCGAAGCTTTAAAGGTGGTGGTGTTAACATATTCATAAAGGATGCGCACACCTCCAGACTGATAGCCCAACATAACGCATCTGAGATGCTTCAGGTGCAGCTAACATTAGGTAAGACAGCGATTCAGGTCATAGCCTGCTGTAGGTCCCCAACCATATCCCAAGACTCACATTCCACATTCCTAAGCACCCTGGAGAATATTAGGGTCCAACCTAACACTCTCATACTGGGCGACTTCAACTACCCCTCCATTAACTGGAAAAACTACTCATGTACCAATACACTTGCCCAACGCTTTCTGGAATTCATTAATTACAATGCCCTGGACCAGCTCATTCTTACCCCCACTAGAGGTAGCAACATCCTTGAGCTGGTCATTACTAACGTGGGCGTCCATTACTCTACATCAAATAGTCAACTCCTTCCTGGTTGGATCCGACCACAAACTAATCACCTTGGAAATCCACATCCCTCCCACCCCCCACCCCACCCCGCAAAGGTAACTACCATGAAAAATTTCTCCAAAGCTAACTTTGGGTTCCTAAAAACAGAGGTGGCTAACTTCACAGCACCCATGCAAATCGAGAATAGTTGCATGACCATCGAATCATACACCAATGCACTGTACGAACACGAACACGTACACAAATGCATGGATCTCACCATACCCAATAGAACCAAGACACTCTCCTCAAAAAAAAAAAAGGAAGCCAATCTGTGGTCCCCTAATATAAACAAACTCTACAACAGAAGGAGGAAACTGATGCGGAATAAGGTAAAGTTCCAAGACTGGAAAAACTCCCTTATCAGCCTCAACAAAAGGTTGATATCCCTCATCAAATCCTCTAAACCTAGCTATGAAAACAGAATTGCAGCAGATAGTAAAGACAACCATAAGGCCTTCTACAGTTATGTAAAGAATCTCCACGGCACTACCCAGATTTGCTCTGAGCTACTGCACAATGGTACCTCCTATACTGAGCCAACAGATATTGCCAATATACTGGCCAACAGATTCAGTGCCAACTTTACCCCCCCCCCCCCAAAGGACCAAATCACAATACCAGTAGATTGCCATGCACCCAGTATTACTGCTGCACAGGTTAAAACAGCACTGTCCAAGGCCAAGAATACAGCTTCTATGGGACTTGACAATATCCCCGGTTGTGTTCTACATGAACTACAGTGTGAACTGACACCTCACATGTGTGCACTGTTCAGTCACAGCCTCACCTCAGGCTTTGTCCCTACCAAATGGTGCACTGCTACAGTCATCCCTCTCCACAAGGGAGGAGCGACTACAGCCCCCAGGAACTATCGCCCAATTAGCCTGACAAGTCTGATATGCAAAGCTATGGAACACATCATCACGGACCTAATAAACAAGACAAGGATATAGGGAATCTCCAAACTCTGGATCCCACACAGTTTGGTTTTGTGAAGGGTAGATCATGCCTGCTCAACTTGGTCGACTTCTTTGAGTCAGTCACAAGAGCTGTGGATGAAGGTACAGCCAACCTTGATCTGGCCAAGGCCTTTGATGCCATTCCCCACTCAGGAATCATAGAAAAACTCACTAAGCTAGGCATCAACCCCTATATCACTAGGTGGGTTGCAAACTGGCTCACAGATAGAACCCACAATGTGAAAGTAGCTGACTCCAAGTCAGACTGTGGACCAGTCACGAGTGGAGTCACACAGGGTTCGGTCCTGGGTCCTCTCCTGTTTGGTATCTACTTCTCTGAAGTCCAGGCCAACACGAAGGGACTATGGCTGACAAAGTTCGCAGATGATTGCAAGCTGGGAGTTATTATTAACTCCCAAAGTGATGTTGACATCCTACAGAAAGGCCTCAATGAGACCAACGACTGGTGCCAAAACCATAGCCTTAAGCTCAATGCCAAAAATTGTGTTGTCATTCCCTTTGGGAAAAACCCAGTTCCCTTGAATCACCACATTGATGGTATTCCACTGAACACAGAAGGCGTTATAAGAGATCTAGGAACACAGGTTGACAGCAACCTCTCTTTTGATCATCACATTGCTACTGTGGTCAGAAAGTCCTTCTATGTGGCACATCTCATTACTAAGGGTTTTGCATCCAGGAAGAAAGAGGTCATTGTCTCCCTCTACTCTTCCCTCATTAGGCCAATCATCGAGTACAATGGCCCATTTGGCATGTACCTCACTCGACACCTGCAACACCTGGAGAGGCCACAAAAGTACCTCAAAAAGAGGATCCTTGGCCTTAAACACTTGTCCTATAAGGACAGACTCAAAAAACTCCAAATATTTTCTGTCTCATATCACCTACTTAGAGGCGATCTCTGCTTGACTTACAAAGCCATGTCTGACCCAGCTCTGTTAAAATGCTACATCTAAAGAATTCCCAGTCCCTCAGTACCACACGCTCCAGAGACCTCAACCTAATCACCGCAATCAACAGAACATGCTGGAGCAACAGGTTCATAACCCAGAGACTGCCCATGCTATGGAATAGACTTCCCATACATGTCAAGCAGAGCACCTCACTGGCCCTCTTCAAGAGGAATCTTGATGAGTGGATGGGAAATAGAAAATTCACCCAGGGGATCACTCCAGTGGCTCTACTTGACAGAGGCACTAGGAACTAATGTCAGGTGGCACGATGCCAGGGTAATCCTATGGGCTAGGCTTGTAAAGGCTCCAGGGCCATTAGCCTAGTACACACCTATGAACCTATATAAACTGCATTTCAATCAGCATACAACTCCGCCCACTTTGAGTAGAATTGTGAGAAACTACAAGTTTAAAAAAATGTCTGAAAGTGAAAGGAGGCAAAAATATAAGCATATTATCTGGTGGTGCTGCGGTAGAGTTGTCGCCTCACAGTAAGACACTGTCCGGTTTGATTCTCAGCTAGAGCGTCTTCTGCGTGGAGACGTGTGAATGGGCGTACCTTCATTGAAGGTTGTGCGTCAGGCCAGGCAAGCCGGTACGTAAAAATCAACTGCCAATCATTAGCAGACCGGAGTTTCCGCTGTGGCGACCCCTAACTGGGAAAAGCCGAAAGACACAAACATCACTTCAGCCATTTGGTCAAACATGGCACACTAACAGCTAACCATTTGTAGCTTCTCCTCCCTTTTTACACTGTCTTTCTGACAGCGCTCGTTAAGTGCTTTACAGCTTTGAAAGCCAACAAAACAATTAGCTCTTTTTTTATATATAACTAATGTACACAGAGTCGATAAACCTCCATGCACTACAAAGAATTAAGTTTGGGTCTCTGATCATAACTCTTTATTATGTGTTCTCAACAGGGGTACCAATATTCACCTCTCAAGCTTCTATCTAGAGGAGAATTTCTTGGCATCCATGTGTCGAACACATAATAAGCAGGTTATGATCGGTGACCTGCTCATAATCCTCTATATTCTGCACTATCTTAATAGCTTTAATGTTTAAAGATTTCAAGTTATCTACATTTTATTCATGAAATCACTCACATTTTTCCCTGATTTTTAAAAGTTAATATATATACCACTTTATAACAGTTATTTATCTGTTAATCAGGCAGGTGGATGTTTTTCATTGTTAAATCTGAAATGTTACAGATTTCTTTTATTACAATCATGCTTTTTTGCTCAGTAAGCTACCTTTCATAAACACAGACATGAGTAGGGCTTGTATATGACACAGCTCACTTACTACAGCCCTGCACAAATCTTGAAATGCCTGCCAGCATGGTTTAATGGTCATGCACCTGAAACAGGTGTACCTGTAATGGCTAGGTAAGCAGTAGGCATGTAAATGAGTCACTGCAGCCGCATTCACAAAGAGAAAAGGGACAGGGTTTAACTTCCCACAATAAAGAACTGTTACAGGAGAGAAAACCCCCCACCAAAAATGCCTCCCTCTGTAACACTGATGTGTTGCTCTGCGCAAGGACACAGGGCAACATTACCAGCACATACAAGTCAAATATGGCTGAATGTTCCCAAACTGAAAGAGTAGCACTGCTTCATACAGTGTAAGAGTGCCACTCACAGAAGCCTGCTGGCACAACCATAAATTATTGTACAACTATCACAGTTAAACCCTCATCTGTCCCTGGTCTAATAAAACTGCAACCTGATAAAATGTGTGCAATCACCTCCCACCCCAGGACTGTGATTAACCATGGTGCAATGAACAGACAAGCAGGGAACACTACAAGGCTGGTCTAGTTGTGGGGGAGGGGGGAAAATCACATCTATGTCCATGTTGGAGGGATTTGAACCCTGCTCTCTCCTGGACTTGTGACCTCTTTTACCCAAAAAGTTATTACATGTAAAATATCAGTGACTCGTCAATCTACATGTGTATCTGTATAGAAGTCAACTCAGAAGTTGAAATATTTGGGTATGCATTCAACAGCTTTTTTTGTTTTATGTCCTTGTCTGGCTGTAAAGTACAGATGTGCAAGGAACTCAACAGTGATGTACACTACTGAGCCGTATGCGCTCAGTGTGTTCACCAATACACCAGTATATATGGGAGAGAGCTGTTTCTTCATTATCAGACGTCAAGATTGATTCTCATCAATCAGTCTTAGATGTATCCAGATCTACTGGGAGCTCAAATATGTACACAACAGAATACAATCTTTATGAATACAAGAAACAGTCCATAAGCATGCCTGGAGAGTGCTGCTTTTCATTTGGAATCGCCAGGATTAACTAAAGCTACATGAACTAACAGGGTATGTTTGGTATTGCCAGGCATTCAGTCTGAAGGCATCTTGTCATTACATTGTTTATAAAAGAGGTTCTTTGTAGCACTGTTTTGAAAGGTAAAACCAGGCAATGCTTGCTCATCCATGCAGTTTGTAGTCTTATTATCCAGTCCATCCAGCACTGCAAAACCACCCACTTGTAACCACGGAACAGGAACAGTTTTTTTTTTGTTTTTTTTATATCTTTTTTACCCCCAGATTTACTGACCATCAAGCCTTCCCCATCTCCACACAGCCATAAGGATTGTTTCTGCTCATGCTGACATCGTGACAATGAGGACATTTGTCTTTTAAGTCTCTGTCCCCTTCCTTTGGGCAGCAGAAATGCAACCAACATCACCACACTGCACACCCTTACTCCTCGTGTATATGGTGTACCTTACTCCTCGTGTATATGGTGTACCTATCTGCCATTGATTTTAGCTCGTTTTATTCCATACAGCAACTAAGAAAGTGTTTCAAGTATTTTATTTCTTTATCTGTTTTAATTCCTTTATTTGTTTGTATTAGTTTTTAACTTTGTCAGCACAGAGTTATCTGTAATCATTGTTTTCTTCATTTTAAGCCTAAAACAAGTAGGAAAAGTGTTCTTTCAGCCTTTATTGCCCAAAATTCCAGTAAATAAGTGCACTTTTAATTTATCTATTTGTTCACCAGATAAATCCACTGGTCAAATTGTCCATTTTCAAGGGAACCCTAGGAGCATTGTTTGGTTAAGTGACCTGCTCAAAGTCACACAGCAGGCAAACACAGGTGGAAGGAATCAAACCCTGTATTTTTTTCCTGCAGGAAGCAATTTGTGACCAGCTCAGCGCCTCAATCCTCTGTGCTAAGTGGCAGACTTTATTTTCTAGTTAGGTAGCCTACCTGCTACAAAATTAAGTCATGTTTTCTTAAATTAAATCATGTTTTCTTTCTGGTGAGAGGATAGAGAATCACATTAATTCAGATGTTTTGATTGCTTGGTGGCAATTTTTAAGTGTATGTGCTATTTTTGTTGATTTCCAAGAGCTTTTTTCCAAACCCTTTTAACTTCTTTTTAATTTTGTGTTCCTGTGTGGAGCTGCATTGTGCACACTGGGGTTGCAATGGGCACTGTATAGATACAGATGATTTGGACTGACTGTTGACCTAGTAGCATAACTTTCTTCCTAAAAAAACTGACTTAGTCCATTCACTTTAGCAAGTGGAATTTCCACCCAGGTGGGCTATGTGTAGTTATTCTCATTTTCAAAAAATGACATTGTCCTATTTGCCAATAAGGATCAAGTATTTGCAAAGAATGGCAATGGGGTCAGGCTAGCTTCTTTTATTAAAGTGATTTGAAGCTGTCATTAGTTCTCAAATCCTTTAGTTTTTTTTTTCATTTTGCATTCACTTACTAAGTGCAAATAGACATCTCTGATGCATTTTTCTACAAATCCATTCACATACAAATAGTGTAGCCTGTTCACTTCTCCACAAGCCAATTATCTCCTCAGTAATATTCCCTTATCCGGACATTTCTCCAACTCCTCAAACCACTAGATATTATGGAAGGTCTGCAGACTGTCTCCCTTCTGTTGCTAGCCTCTTAGCCTTCACATCTTCAAACAGTGTAGGAAATGTATTTTGTACACTGATAACAAATTCACTTAGATGTATAAATATATAATTAATCTGGAGGCTTCATTTTCACATAAAATCATATATGGTGAGCATTAGAATATGTGTAAATCCACACACACACACACACACACACACACACACACACACACACACACACACACACACACACACAAAACCATACCTCAATCATTTTCTCAACTAAATCACATTAAAATGTCATACACCAAGGCTCTCTTTCAAAACCTCCTAAAGCTAGAAAGAATTACCAATAAAAACCCATCACATAATTTTCACAATTCATACCTACAGCAAAGTCACCAAGAGTAAAGTTACTTCCAATCTGTTACTCATAACCACTCTGCTAAAACAAATGTTTTAGTAGACATATAGATTCTCCACTCACAAGGCACAAGAAAAAGTTACAGTTAGTTGTCTTTGGGTACAAAGATCTCTGATGTTACAAGGGTTCTAAAGACCCTTTCTCTGGCAAATATTGCTACAACATGAAAGTAGTAAATGTGGAAGTGAATGACCAGGGCAGCAAAACCATGAGGGACATGCAGAGAGCCATGTCAGAAATTTTTCATCCACGTAACAAATGCAGGTAAGACTCTGGCCTTGACTGGAATTTTTCCTACACCAAGAATGATAACTGGCTTAAACAACTGTCTGAATATTTGGTGTCCTTCTAGTGGGATCCAGTATGCATTGGCATAGTACCAGATGGCCGATAGCCCAACTTGCTTTCTAAAGTATTGCCTACACGAAAGTAAGGCCTCCACCTCTTGTACCATGGTTTTGGCATACTGGCTAAAGCATTTGCCACTCCCATGATGCCGTTTTTTTTTTTTTTTTTTTTTTTTTTTAAGGCAGAGTCCAGTTACTGGACATTCCAATGTAGCAAACACATCAAACCCCAAACTGGACCATATTAAGGTGGCTCTTCACAATGTCAGAAATCTCAACAAAAAATTGTCCAGTCTCATGGCCCTGCAGCATCTGAAATACATCCATGTTTATGAAATTACTATTACTTGATTTAAATCTAAAGAAAGTACTTCTCTATGGGTTCATGCCAGTCTATCAAAGGCAGTTTTGATGAATGCAAATAAACTGAGACCAGTTCACCAAAACCACCTTCAGAGAATGTTGAAACAAATTGTTTTGCAGGCGGCAAGCCCCCCCCCCACACCCCCCATGTGGTGGACACCTTCCCACACACCCCTGGAACTATATATACCAACTCTTGAGGTTACACAACAGTGGAGAAAAAGTCACTCTCAACTTTCGTCAAATCCAGTTTTGGCAAAATGGCTTCAGTTTCTTTGCACTTGCTAAAATTGCTCTTGACGGACTTGACATGCTCCCCTATCTCCATACCTGGGTTTTGCACCTACTGTGTCTTCAGGTCTGATGGCAACTGTGGTGGCATCTCCATATTTCTCAAGGATCATATCACCTCCATGCAGACTCCCAGAGACCGCCAAACACAATGCATAGAACTTCAGATAACCCTACGCAAGACAAACTACCAACTCATAAGTTGCTACAATTTACCTTCCATGTCCCCTGATGATCATGTTAGATTCCAAAAAGTACTTAAATAATTCCATGTTAACAAGAATTCCATTAGACTGGGGGAACATCAGCTACTCCTCATTTAACTGGACCACCTATAACTCCAAGGTAAGGTTTCTCCAGAATTTTTTGAACTTGATCAATAAAAATGTTCTGGAATAGAGTTAATACACCCCCTTAAAAATTTAGTTTTCCATGGCCTCTCCTTCCTCAGTTAAGTCGAATCATAAAAAAGTCAAACTAGCTTTCAAAATCTCCAAAGCCCTTGATAGCAAGATCTCTGAATTTAAGGATTACAAAGGGAAAAAAATCATAAAATTATACTGTGAGAGCTCAAAATTCATCTATGTCAGTACCAGCTCAGACACAGTAATAATCATTATCAAGGAGTTCTATGCTCATTTAGATAAGTGCACAAAGTTGGCGATCCCAAACAGAGAAAAATGTAATGGGAAATTCAAAAATAAACCACACTTATGATCTACCAACATAAATAAATCTTACAGCAAGATTAGAGAAAAAAATCCTCAAATTATACATCAGAATCCAAAACTGCATCACAAGGACAGTATCAAAAATACTACTAGGGAATTGGAAAACCTATTAGGACTAGTAAAGCCAACCATGAACTTACGTTAGCTATTGAAAGTAAGCCAAGGATAATTACAAATCTTTGCTTAGCCACTTCAGAAAACTGACAAAATACCCAATAATGCTCAGATCTTATTCTGAATAACACCACTCACTCTAACCCAAATGACATTGCCAATATACTAGCTAATAAAGTCATTGTAATTTTTACTCCTGAAACATCTATCCAAACTCCACATAACTCACAATCCCTTATAACATCATTATCAACAAGGAATATGTTCTGAAGGTGTTCTCAAAAACAAAAATACTTCTTCTGTAGACCTGACAACATACCTGGACATTTGATGTTGTTGTTCTCTTTTGGTTTTTCCCGGTTAGGGGTCGCCACAGCAGAACTCCGGTCCACTAATGATTGGCAGTAGATTTTCACGAGCGCCAAGGTACCAGCTCGACGTTCAACCTTCAACTAATGCACGCCCATTTACGCATGTCTTTCGAACACCCACCCAACCATGGGGAGGACATGCAGACTCCACACAGAAGGCACTCCCTGCACTCCAGCCAAGAACTGAACAGGAGAACCCCTTGCTGTGAGGCAACAATTGGGTGGGCGTTCAAAAGACATGCGTAAATGGGCGTGCCTTCGTTGAAGGTTGAACTTCGAGCTGGCACCTCGGCGCTCGTGAAAATCTACTGCCAATCATTAGCGGACCGGAGTTCCGCTGTGGCGACCCCTAACCAGGAAAAGCCAAAAGACAACAACAACATCAAATGTCCAGGTATGTTAACAGTGCTAAATATGCCCTCGCCAAACTTGTCTGCAAACTTTCTAATCTAAGCTTAGCTACAGGTTCAAAGACTCAGTTTACAGTCCACAAGTATTGATGCTGACAAAGGCAAACTGACTGATAGTCTCACCAGAAATACAGTCTGGACAGGGCCTGCTGAGGAGAACTGAGAACCTTAAAAAAAAAAATTATGAAGTGAAAGTGCTGTACACAAAGTGATGATAGCAGGGAAAAGGCCAGAGATGACATGTGCTGTAAAATCAAGAAGGTCTGCCACATCTTTTTATATTCCAGTGTCCTGATATAGACCTATGAGACTTGACTGACCAAGAGAGTCAAAAAAGTCCAAGGGGCCCGGACTTGGATGTCACTGAAGAAAAACTACATGGACAAGGGCAGAGAGCAGGAGTCTCCTGAAACAAAACTATTCCATAAGGATGATAAGAAACTAGTTCTGGCTTTTCTGAAATAGGTGAAAAATAAAATAACGACGAGTAATCCCAAAGAGCAGAAAAACTTAAAAACAATAACCACCATATAAGCATATGATGGGTTTTCTATTCTGATAAAGTTGTACTACATTGTGGATAAAAGTGCTTCACAGTTAAGCTCGGTGTGGTTTAGTTTGGGGTGTTTTCATTTCCTTGTTTCCAGCATGTATTATGACTATTATTACTGCTGTTATTATTTTAACTTGAGAAAGAGACATTATTATTATTATTGTGGTGGTGCTGCGGTAGCGTTGTCGCCTCACAGTAAGACGCTGTCCAGTTCGATTCTCAGCTAGAGCATCTTGTGCGTGGAGACATGCGTTAATGGGCGTACCTTCGTTGCAGGTTGTGCGTCAGGGCTGGTAACTCGGCACGTAAAAATCAACTACCAATCATTAGCGGACCGGAGTTCCGCTGTGGCGACCCCTAACCGGGAAAAGCAGAAAGAGTCAACAACAACTTGAAGAGGAAGGATCTTCCTCTATGAAATGAGTTTCTAACTTTAGCAAGCATGTGGGGCA
>NC_056734.1:833075641-833118141 GCF_019279795.1 Protopterus annectens
TTAGCAAAAGTGTCGCACATTAAACTAGAAGGGGTAATGACATGTGCTGATTCAAATCAGGTGTAAAAAAAAAAAAGTTAAAGTTAGCATGCATATATGTTTCAAAAGTATTGTATTCAATCAGAATCCTTCTGTTTGAATGCATTTCAGTTTCAGTGCTCCAAACCATCATTTCAAGCAACCTATAGACACATCAGCAGATTAGCCCACTAAAAACACAGAGAAAACTTGATTATTTTTGCTTTAACTGCAGGCTAAGCTGATGCTCTGTTTTGCTGATGCCAGTTTGTAGAGGTTATGGACAGAGACGTTTATGGAGGAAGCTATGTTCTTTGGCCATGGCTAGACATTTTTTTTGGACATGCAAATGGTGACAGTAGGCTGCACATCATTCTCCAGTTCTCTGACTTGCTTACTGGAGTTTGGAATGATCTTTCCAGTTACTGTACCCAGAGAAATAAAATTATGCTCACATTCATACAGCAGCAGAAGTCTCCCTACCAATGAAATATGCAGACTTCGATCTAAATTGCTATACCACTTAACAAATAGCTGTGGCTGCATCTGTTGCAGATATCCATACAGAATGCAAACTTCCTTACAACACAACAAAAACTTCGCCTATCAAATCAATGGACCTGCTTCTCTGCATCTCCAGGATAGATGCCACTGTTATCTTCAGCTTGTCATATCATTATACCTTTTCTCTTCACTCAGAATCCTCTGCCCAACTACCAGTCCTCACCAATACCTGAACAGTTTTACTAGCACCTCCCAGCTATATAGTTTATTTTGTGACACTGCTCATTCTCACCTCTATGCTTTTAAAATAAACCTTATAAAAGCCATATATATAACTGTTTCTGAACCTGATTTACACCCCACTACTTAACTACAATACTAACATTTTCTGCCCTACCTAGTTCCTTCCCTCACCTTCATTTCTTTGAATTTCTAAGCACTAATCATATGATCTATTATCTGTCTGACAAACCCACTGGTCTTTCGGCTTTTCCTGGTTAGGGGTCGCCACAGCGGAACTCCGGTCGGCTCATGATTGGCAGTGTATTTTTACGGTGCCGAGTTGCCAGCCCGACACCCAACCTTCAAAGAAGGCACGTCCATTCACACTCGCACTTACCTGCATTTCTTTAGAGTCACTCGACCGTGGGGAGGACATGCAGACGACACACAGAAGGCACTCCAGCCAAGAATCGAACGGGAGAACCTTTTGCTGTGAGGCAATGCTAACTGCTGCACCACCGCGGTCTACTCTGACAAACCCACTGGTACCTCCTCAAATGCTGAATGTTCAACACCTACTAATGCACAAGTAAGTTTTACATCGTAATACTTGCCAAATTAGCAAATGTATGTGTGTAATTGTCAATGTATATTACTTAATGTCTGTTCATTATATTACTGAATGTCTGTTTAACATCTGTAATAAGTTCAAGCTTTTCTCTCCAAAAAGCAGTTGGATAAACCCAGTAAACAAATGCAAAATAAAATAAATAAAGTATAAGATAGTTACTGAACTGGGACAAGAAATGTGATACAAGTATCTGATCCTCTTGCTGTTTGTTGCCTATGAAGCGTGTGTACCTCTTAATTTCTTACTCTTGACTTTAAGTACTGTAAACCCCTCTACATACTCCATTTTCTCCTGTTGCATGTATCATCACTTTTGATCATTATACTGTCCCAGCAAACAAATCGTAAATACATAAAATTGTGAGGACTTTTTGAACTATTATAAAACATAATAAAAAACGTTATATAACATGTTGTATATGTATTAGTTCATCTTATGTCTACAGTTTCGTCTGTCTCCTGGTTTTGTAAGCCATGTTATAAACAATGTATGTATAGTGTACTCCTCATCTGAATCTATAAGCTGTTTTTAAATTGTGCAATCCAGCCGATTTTCTTTGTGAGTTGGCTCATGGTTAAAATGGTTCACTGACAGGCCTGCCTATCTAGGTAATAAACAAAGACATGCAATGTTTTTTGCCCTAGGTCACTACTGCCGCACCTTTCTACTGAAAAAATAAAAATATGAAAGATTTTGTAGAATGATATTTGACATTTGTTTGCTGCTAAAATGAATACAAAGCAAAACTAGTCAACTAGCCTATACAGAGTTCTAATTTGGTGTCCAATATTGCTAGCATAATAATACAGTACGTACAGCAGGACAGTTTATCCCTTCAGAAAAAAACATTTATGTGAAAGTTCAGTACAAAAAAGTGACAGTGTACTGGGAATACAAAATGTCCAGGTTATTGGCATGTTGAGGCAGCAAGAGAGAGAGAGAGAGAGAGAGAGAGAAGCTTCCTACCAAACAGTAGCAGCACTGGACCTGGTTAGGAAAGGACAACCATTGATTAAACAGTGTATACCCCCACCACCACCCCTAGTTAAGCAGCAACACAGATCCAATGAGGGAAGTGCACAGTACGTGTGACCTCCACCTTGGCATCTTTACTTTTGTTGTTATAAATAAAAAGAAAGAGAGATATTTACAGATGGAAATCTTTTGGATGCAGCAGGGCAGAAAAAAGTCCTAGAGATATAGGGAAGTGAAATATGAAATAATGTCTACCCATCTTCCTGCTGTGACATTTCCAAGTCTCTCATACAATGTGCTGTCATTTCCCTTAGAAAATATAACCCGGGAGTCCTCTTAGCTAAGTTGTCTTTCAGTTTGGTTTACCAAGGTTTGTTAATTTACCCTTTATTTTGCTTTTAAGCTTTTGTTGCACTGTGTGTGCGTGTGTGTGTGTGGGGGGGGGGGGGTCTTCACTGATTCTCAAAGTATGGAGTATTAAAGCAGTAACATTGTAATTTTTCAAACCTGAGTCCAAAGTGAAAAATTATTTTTATCCTACATGCAAATCACTTACTTAAGACTCATATTTTCTACTTTTACCTGAGAATGCTGTCTGTGAAACAGCAAATGGAGAGGACTGGTCTAAATGAAAAGCTATATTTCTTTGAGAAAAACATATTAAGCAAAATAAAATCATCACTTTACAGATGAAGTTTTCCATTAATAAAGTTCTAAATGGTAATTATGTAGCTCCTAGTGGGCCTGGTGATGACACAACAAGCCAAGATTATCCTCTGCCTTATGATCACATTGTCAGGAAGCATTCTCAATTTTCTGAAAAAAATGTACAGTTCTCCACTTGAAACAAAAACAGACAACTACTGTGCTGCAGTTTCAAAGGTTAGTTTCTTATAATACTCGGCATTCTTTCACTCCACAAAACTGGGAACTTTTTTTCTCCTTTTTATGACACACACACACACAATTAAATGGTCATTAACCATTAAAAAGTCAGTCTTTGTCAGTACTCACCAGCAAGAAGTACAGAGCAAGCAATGTCTTTTGGCTTTTCCCGGTTAGGGGTCGCCACAGCGGATCACCTGTCCGCAGATTGATTGGCAGTGGATTTTTACGGTGCTGAGTTGCCAGCATGATGCCCAACCTTCACAGAAGGCACATGCACACGCACCTACCTGCATGTCTTTAAAGCTCACTCAGCTGCAGGGAGAACATGCAGACTCTGCACAGAAGGAACTCCAGCCAAGAATTGAACCGAAGAACCTCTTGCTGTGAGGCAACAATGCTAACTGTTGCACCACTGTGGCCTAACCACCAGGAAGAAGTACAGAACTAACTCAAAAAACAAGGCATCATGGTGGAATCACAAAATCAATCACTTAAATAACCCCTACTCTCCCTATTTTATTATACCCCCTTATCCTGAACTAGGATAGCTCCCTCCTTCCCCTAACCTGATATCCCCCCTCAGTGGAACTTTGCTGCAATAAAGTGACTGCCCACTAGGTGGCACTCCACTATAATCTTGCTGTCTCTATCCCTTTACCCACTCTTTACCATATCTCCCTTACACAGTTCCTAGACATCTCTTTTATTGCTCACTTCCTCTCTATTGTCCCAGGATTACCTATCCACATATCACAATACTAACATCCCATCTCTATCCTTTGTAAGCCTCTTACCTTCTTCTACTGTCTTTCATCTATATATCTACCTACAACTCTATCTTTTGTAAGCCTCTTACCTCCTTCTTCTACATCTTTGCAAACCTACCTTCAGGCTTTCACACTCTACTGATCGTTTTCCTTGACATTCTCCTTCCTTTGGCTCTACCCGCTCCATTCGCCCTGCGGGCTCACTCCACTCCCCTACCCTACTCCCAATTCCCACACACCCCAGCACCCCTACACTTATACTTACATATATACCACCCACATCTTCCATTACCCTATCAAATTATTGACCACACCCATAATCTAACTTCCTCTTCCTACCCAACCCCTTCAACTCGTCAACCTTCCTGCACTGTTTTGCATACAATTCTAATAGTCCACCCCAGTTTCTTCTTACTAAACCCTACCTCCGAGCATCCTTAATTGAACACCATGCCCTTCAAACTTGTCACACTATCAACACAAATACTACTCCTTCTTACCTTACTGTATCTCAACTATCTCACCAGACCTCTCTATACTACCTCACTCCTTTTACAGCATGTACCCCCTGTATCCAGCATATCCCCTAGCCTTTACTTAATCAACAATACTATATTCTTCCCCTATAAAATCTTAAGTAATTCCACAAACGTTACTCCCTTCTATACTAGCTCTATCTCAACTAAGCTTACAATCAACAAATTAGACACTAAACAATTTAAACACCTCTTTTAACATATTCATCACCTTATCTCTATTTTTATCTCTGGTGACATACACCCAAACCCAGGACCCTGCCCCCCAAAAAACTCTACCTCCCCATCCTATCCTCCCCACCCCACTGGTAGTTTCCTCCAATTCACAGCTCTAAATGTCCAAAGAATATGTAATAAAATCCCCAATCTCCACACCTGGCTTCGCCATAATCAACCAGACATATTATCCATCTCTGAAACCTGGCTCAAACCCCATATAAAAGATTCACAGTTAATTCTACCCAACTACTCTATCATTAGAAAAGATAGAACACACAAAAAAGGGGGAGGAGTAGCTCTACTTAACTCCTCCAATCTCCTAATTACTCCATACTCCAAAGCTATTCCCAAATTTGGTAATGCTGAACTACTTCCAGCCCTTCTTCACATGAGCAACCATAAAGTTATCTGTATTATCATCCTTTATATCCCTCCTGGGGACAATATCCCATTCCTAGAAGACATTCTCTCCTGGGTTTCTTCCAACTTTATGAACAAAACCATAATTTTGGGTGATGTTAACATTAATTGGGCCATAATTCAATCACCTAATAACTCCATAAATATCAATCTTTATACATTCTCTCAACTCATTACCTCAACAACCAGACCTTCCAAAGACTTCTTCTCTGGCAGCACCCTAGACTGGATCTTAGTCTCACACCCTCATTATATCACTAATAGAGGCATCCTTCCAGACACACTAGGTGACCACCTTCCCACCTTTGCCCATCGGCTTCCCTCATCCCTACAACTAACCCATACATATACCTCTACCCGGTACCTAAAAAACTTTAACCCTGATGAATTCTCAGATGTATTAAAAAGAACAAATTGGAATCCTTTAAAAACCCTGTCTCTGGATAATGCTGTCACATACTTTAATACAACTTTCTTACACCTGCTTGATTCTTTTGCGCAATGGAAAACAAAACGCACAAAAATCAACCCTGTACCATGGCTTACTAAGACTACCTTACATGTCATGCGGCTCCGAGATAAAGCCTGGAAAGTCTTCCATAAAACTAATACCAGCACATCCCTGAATGAATATAAAATGCTTTGTAACAAAGCAAAAAAAAATCACCTCAGATCGTACAGCCTACTTTTCCACACTCCAAACCAACTATAATACTAATCCAAAAAAATTCTGGAATGGAATTGCCTCTCTACTTAACCCAGGTAAAAAAAGAAAACCCATGCCCACACCCAAATGCCTCCGACTTAGAAATAGCCTCCAAATTTAACTCATTCTTCATTGACTCTATAGCTAAATTAACATCATCATTCTCTAACAACTCTACTTCCCCATACACACCTACCCACACTCCTTTTTCATCCTCTAACCCTAGCTCTCTACTTGCTCCTTTCTCCATTAAACCTATTCCCATCTCCAACATAAAGAAACTACTTCTAAAATTGAAACCATGTTCCAATGCCCCTGATGAGATACCCTCCTATTTCCTAAAATTTTCAGCAGATGCCATAGCCTATCTTATCTCCATACTAATAAATAGATCAATCCCTGAGGGCCATGTCCCCCAGCTCTGGAAAAAAGCATTTATTATTCCACTCCATAAAGGAAGTAACAACACTGACATTCCCAACTTCTGACCAATTGCTATCTTATCCCCCATTTCTAAACTTCTCGAAAATGCATCCACTTACAACTTCTACCCTACCTTCTAAGTAATAACCTTCTCTCTCTCCCACACAACATAGATTCCGACCTGGCCACAGCACCACAACCGCCCTCCTCTCCTTCCTGGATATTGTTAATAAAGCCCGTGACACTGGTCACATTGTATCCACCCTCCTTTTAGACCTCTCAAAGGCCTTTGACACCATCTCTCACAACCTTCTCCTTGCCAAACTTTCTAAACTTAACCTATCCCACTCTACTATCAATTGGTTCACAAGTTACCTATCAAACAGGCAACAAGCAGTCAAGTGGAAAAAAGCTAGTTCTTCCTTCCTAAACAGTCTCGCAGGTGTACCCCAAGGTTCAATTCTGGGTCCTCTACTTTTCAGTATCTTCATAAATGACTTTCACCATGCCATTCCTAACTGTATCCAATATGCTGATGACTCAACAATAATCTGCTCCGCTACCTCTACTTCTTCTTTAGCAAAATTAACCCAGAATGCCTTCACAACTACTGAACAATGGATGCTAGACAACCATTTGGCACTCAGTCCAACCAAGACCAAGCTAATAATATTTACCCCATCTAGAGCCACCTCCCTCGACAAAACTTCCTTCTCTAACACTAGCAACATTAATATTGTCCTTGAAATAGTCCCCACCGCTAAACTGTTAGGAGTCCTCCTTGACTATCAGCTAAAATTTGATAGCCACATATATGCAAATATCAAAAAAAAACCACACAAGAAACTAGGCCTACTTTACCGCCACAGTCGCTATATCTCTCCTTCCTCCAGGCTTGCTCTAGCTACTACATACCTTATCCCTTCCCTCCTTTTTGGAGCCTCTGTCTTCACTGGTCTACAATCTTCCCTCAAGTCCAAACTTGCCTCCTGCTACTATAAAATTTCAAAGTTTGCATCTGGGCAAAGATCCTCTACCCATCACTGTATCTCCCTACATCAACTGAACTAGCTTGAGATACCAAACTATCTCACCTATAATCAACTGATCCAAGCTCACAAAATAATTTTTAGCCCCTCTCTATGCCCCTCTCTTGCGTCTACTTTCCAAATGCATCAACCTAACAGATGTCTAAGGTCTAAATCACAAAACCTAATAAAATTG
This sequence comes from Protopterus annectens, assembly GCF_019279795.1. Classification (NCBI taxonomy): domain Eukaryota; kingdom Metazoa; phylum Chordata; order Ceratodontiformes; family Protopteridae; genus Protopterus; species Protopterus annectens. The sequence continues at coordinate 833,083,175 of NC_056734.1, forward strand.
CACAAACCTGCCCATCCACCAGGTAAACATCTATTATCCTTTTCTCTAGCATGACACTGGAACTCTCTCCCATCTCTCATCTGAACCACTAATAGTCTCTCTGCCTTCAAATCCTTACTGCATGCATACCTTGCTTCACAGTGGGAATGTTCTTGTTCCCATCCTACATAGTTTCCCCTACCTCACTCTCCCTCCATAAGCTATTACTTTCTGTAAATAAACTCCTAGTGTGTCTATAAGCTACAGCTCTAGCAAAGAATAAAAAAAAATTTTGCTTCAAACATTTTTATCTTGTACTGTATCAGTTGTATATTCTGGACTACTATTATGTATGTATTTTGCATTCTGTGTATTACTATTATGTATTTTTACTGTCTGTATTTACTTTGATTTTCTGTACTATTCTGGAGCTTTTCTCCCCAGGACTCTTCATGGCCCAGTGGACTATCCTGGCAAACAAACTGCAAATAAAATACAATAAATAAATGTATAACAGGAGGAAGAAAATAATGGCAAAAAATTAGGAGGTGCAGAACCCAGCAGGATAAAAACACTCATCAAACTAGACAACTCAGAGGACAAATAAAGTCTACCAAAGCCAAATCTGATGTATGTTTGGCCTCCCAGGCCAAGGACAACCACAAAGCATTCTTTACCTTAGTCCACAACCTCCAAGTCAATACACAACTGTGTGCAAAGCCCATTGTAAATGGAGCCACTAATACTGAGCCAGAAGATATAGCAAACCTCCTGACTGATAAATTCAGCTCCAACTTTACTCCTTTCTCCCCCTCAACCTTCCCTCAGAAAATATCATCAAATATAACTCGCCCTACTATCACTAGGAAACAGGTCCTTAATGCTCTAAGTCCAAGAACACTGCATCAATGGGCACAGACACTATCCCAAGATGCCTTCTAAATAGCATGAAACATGACCTATCAGGGCCTCTGGAATTACTATTTAGCTGTAGCCTCCAAACAGGCTTAATGCCTCATGAATGGAGAAAGGCAACAGTCGTCCCTATGCACAAAGTTAGGCCATCAACTGACCCTAGAAACTACAGACCCATAAGTCTCACTAGTCTTACATGTAAAGCCATGGAAAGAATTATCATGGAGATGATCAGAGATGTAGTAAACTTCCAGACACTGGACCCAACCCAGTTTGGTTTCGTCAAGGCCAGATCATGCCTACTCAACCTAGTGGACTTCTTTGAGAAGGTCACGAAAGCAATGGATGAGGGCAAAATCGCCCACACTGCCTACCTTGACCTGGCCAAGGCATTTGACACAATACCCCAATTGGGTATGGCTGACAAACCCAAGAGGTTTAGTACAAACCTGTATGTCACCCGGTGGATAGCCAACTAGCTCACAGACAGGACACAGGTAGTTAGAACTAGGTAGTCCACCTCTACAAAAATGCCAGTCACAAGTGGAGTCCCTCAGGGATCAATCCTTGGACTGCTCTTTTTTGGCATTTACTTCTCGGAAGTCATGGCCAATGTCAGTGGTCTCTGGCTGACTAAATTTGCAGAGGATTGCAAATTAGGAGCGGTTACTGAATCTCACACTGACAGATGTTCTTCCAGGAGGGGCTGACACAGACAAACAACTGGTATCAGAGCCATGGACTAAAACGAAATGCTAAGAAATGCGTAATAGTAGCCTTTGAGAAGTCATCCATCCCTGGTAACTATCATATTAACAACACACCCCTTAGAGATGACCCAGTAGTCAGGGACTTAGGGACACGCATAGATAGTAATCTAGCCTTTGATCATTGCGTGTCTACAGTGCTGAGGAAATCATTCTATGTTGCGCAACTTATAAACAAAGGTAACAAAACCACGTCCTGGGAATTCATTGTTCCACTGTATTCGGCATTCATCAGACCTATCTTTCAGTACAATGCCACCTCTGGTATGTACCAAACCAAGCATATCCAACAACTGGAACGTCCACAGATTTTCCTCACTAAAAGAATACAGGGCGTAAGAAATAATGCAGACCGCCTCAAGGCCCTATCACTGTATTCTGTTTCCTACAGGCTTTTGAAGGGAGATCTATGCCTGGCATACAGGGCATTGTCAGACCGCACTCTGATGGACCTCCTGCATATCCAAAAACAGTACCAGAATTATCCATTCTAAAGACTTACACCTTGCCTGTGATATAAATAGGGCCTGCTGCAGAGATAGATATGTATCCCAGAGACTACCTTGTCTATGGAACAGGCTCCCCATCCATGTGAAGCAGAGTTCCTCCCTAAACCAATTCAAGTACAGCTTGGACAATTGGATGGGAAACCGGAAATTCATCCCTGGTTTGGCACCTATGTCTCTAGTGCAAACAGGTAACCTGTAAACGGTTCATCTCCCCAGGCCCATGCTTACATTTATCAAGGGTATCAGAACTTGTCAGAGATTTGGTATGCATGGCTAGGCTTAAAAAGGCCCTTGTGGTCATTAGCTTATTAAACACCTATGAACCTTCATATTCCTGAGAATCATAAAATATAAAGCATCAATAGTTACTGTGCCTTGAGGCTAGAAAGCTTGTATGAGAGCATATGAAAACAGCACAAGTAAATAAAAATCTTACAGCTGTCATAATGTAATTTAGGGACTGGGATGGGAGTTATGGGGTTAGAGAGCAGGAAGGAAGTCTTAGGGTTACGGCAGGAGAAGGTTGTCTTAGGGTTGTGAAAAAGTAGGGGAGTGGGGAATTTTAAGTTTAGTGAGAGGGAAGAGAGTTTTAGGGTTCTGGTGGAGCTATACCAGTTTTGTAGGATAGGGTGTTGGGAAGGCTATGTTTTATGGGGGCTTGAGTCAGTGTGCATTACAGCACTTGCCTTTTCAAGCAAGTGGCAGTGAGCAAGTGTGTGCCACAAGCAAATAGCATGTGAGCATTTGTAGAAGACCACATTAAATACCATAATAAACAAAGCTTCCCTTGTAGAACAACCTTGCCACATCCCCTTAGGCACCCTCATGTTGTCACCAACCTCTCCATTTACTATTACTTTCACCCATATGCTTTTATATAAACATTTTATAAAATTTAACCACCTTCATTCCAGTCCCACATTCCTTAACAATCTGCTATATTTGGTTATGATATGCATTGTTAAAACCTTTCACTATATTACATGTTACAACTCTAGCTTCCAGTCCACTTTCTGTATGCTAGCAACTATTTCCTTAACAATTAACATTTCTTTTATATCCTTATCTTTGCTCTTATACACTCCCTCTTGCAATAAACATCCCAAATCTACTTCATATCTTTTTGCAGTTTGTTCAACATTTTATAATCTACATCACACATTAATATTGGAAACCAATATTCAAAAAAAATCTTCTCGCCCTCCCTTCCTTCCATAAGAATGTAACTATTCCTCTAGCAATTTCCTCATTTTCTAAACCTTCCTTTAACCATTCCTTTAATATCTCCAAATACAGAGACATTTCTCACTTGCATTCCCTTATAAAATTGATATCATTATCCATCTTCTCCACATGCACTCTTTGACTTCCTTCTTTTATCACTGGATTCAGTTCACCCAATATTACCTTCCCCACTAACATCTTTCTTATTGCTCTTCTTATTAACATTCCCCTTTTTCTCTATTTTCTTAGTATCAAATCATACATTTGTTTTACAGATTCAGAAACACTTTTCCTTATCCCTTGCTGGCATCTTGCACTACCCTTCACTATTCCACACCTCCCTTATTTCACTTTATTCTGTCTTCACAATTCTAGGAAAGAATGCTGAAAAAAAAGAAGAGGAATTTCCATGGTGTACTGACTAATATCGCTGACAGTTTAAATAACTACCACTTGTTTCCCCAAACCAAGTCAAACTTTTAGTGGGACTAAGCTGATCAACAAAAACTAAATAAAAAAATTACAACCTACAGAATACTTAGTGCCCTTTGTAAACTCTGTAAGGCGAGTTAAATTTTACCATAGGTGGCCGAGTGCACCTCCAATTCAACTTCCTCTGAAGCCAAAAGCAAAAATAAATAAATAATTTAAAAAGTTTTCTCAGCACTTTCCTCAATTACTCTGTAACACTTAAAATGACACTGTAAAACTTTGATTGTCTAGACAAGATGAAGTAACACATTAACTTTGGGTTATTTTTGTTTGCACTTTGCTCAGTTATTTTGTCACATTTGAGAAGACACAGTAAATCTGTGATTAACAAGTTGGAGTGGTGTGTTTACTATATTTGGTATCAGGATGCACAAACATGATTATGTTTGACTATGGGGCTTATAAGTTGTAATACATCACCAAATATACCCACAAAGCAGATGGGTAAGACCCCCAGCTGATGTCAGAAGCTATTACATGTGTACAATTGCACTGGTTTCAAGAATGACATCACTGGAAATGGGCTGAATGATACAGGCAGGAATGGTGTTGTTGAAGAACACATCCATTATTCTCTCTGACTGCTGTGAAACTACGTTTATAATGACTTTGGACTTTGAAGTCCTTCTACGTGGCACAACTCATTATAAAAGGGTTCTCATCCAGGAAAAAAAAGAGGTCATTGTTCCCCTCGACTCGTCACTCATTAGACCCATTATAGAGTACAACAACCCTTTTGGAATGTACCTCACAAGACATCTGCAGCAGCTGGAAAGGCCACAGAAGTACCTCACAAAGAGGATTACTGGACTCCTAAACCTGCTACAACAATCAATGCCCTACACTGACCGCCTCAAAAAACTCCAGCTTTACTCCGTAGCATATCGCCTACTCTGAGGTGATCTCTGCCTAACATATAAAGCTATGTCAAACCCAGAGCTGTTGGACATGCTACACCTAAAGAAATCCCAATCTCTCCAAGCTACACTCTCTAGGGACCTAAACCTTGTCACCACAATAAAAAGGATACACTGGAGGGATAGATTGGTGTCCCAAAAACTTCCTATACTCTGGAACAAGCTACCCATCTATGTCAAGCAAAGTTCTTCATTAGCACTCTTCAAGAAAAAACTTGATGAGTAGATGGGAAATAGGAAATACACCCCGGGGATCACTTCTGTGTCTCTGCTGGACAGTGGCACAGGAAAATAACTTTCTTGGGTGGCATAAGCTAAGGTACCCTGCTGGCTAGGCTTACGTAGGCCCTTGGGCTGATAGCCTAGTACCTACCTATGAACCTATAAATAAGTGTGCTGTTTTGCTGTTGTCAGTACTACAATGCATAACTTACAGTTGTGAAAAGTTACAGACAGCTCAACTTGGTTATCTATACTGGGGAAAAAAAAAAGTATGGTAGCTGGAGATATACTATTTAATGAATAGTATATGTAGGAGCATAATCTTCCAGTCCTCAGTTCCCTGAACATACAAGTCCTGGAATGCTTTTCAACTGGTTCAACAAAGAAATTCCAACTTCCTGAAAGTCGATGCTCCAAAAGAATGAGAAAAAAAGGCCCAAAATCCAAAAATGTGAAAAAGTCCCTTTTTTTTGTTTTTTGCAGGGAGGCAAGCCTCTCCTTAGCCCCTGAACTTGCATATACCAACGATCCACAATTGCACTAACTTGAAGAAGGGAAAAAAATCTCCATAAAGAATTGAACCACTGCTGGTGCACAATTAGAAACTGCACTGGCAATGATGTCCTTTAGGGGAAAAAGTGCTCAGAGAGGTATGCCATTCTGCTTTTTTCTGAGAGTTATTGACACTTAGTTAATTTCACCTCGAGCATGTGTAGGGAAGCCTTTTCAAATCATTAGCTCTGTTATGAAATCTCAGCTGTGCAAATCATTTTTCACCCACGCATAGTACTTCTCTTTTCTGTATGGTTCTGCAGCTGTGGAGCATATGTAATGGAGAAGGGTGGGGGAGTCCCCCACACTTATCCCTTGAAAAAAATGTTTTATAATGAATGCCATCCACAGTTTTTGCAGATTTGATTTTAAATGAGCTTGACTCATCTAGCTTGCTATCGGGGGATTATGCTTCAGTTAATTCTTGTGGAACATGTTGGTGCACATAAATGATTACAGACAGTACATTTGTCAGCATGTCTGATATCAGATGATAAAACTGACATATACTGTATTTGCAGTAAATATATGCATTTTGTTTGGTAGTGTAGTGCTCCAGGTGTTTACACACCAGAGAATAATAGCTAGTCAGTTCAACTGATTCCCACTACAGTTCTAAATGTCCCCTCTAAACTGCCCTGCTTGCATGTTATCTTTCTAGTCTGTTACTTGGGTTGTAGGAAACTATGACACATAATAATGAATACATTCAGATTTAATAAATATTTTACTTACTTTTTGTGCACATTCTAATTCTACTTTTAAACTGTGCTATTTATGAACTTCCTACATTGTTTTTCTGTATTTGGATAGAATGCTATTTTAGACTGAAGTAACATTTTGTGCAGCTCAGCACTTGATTCTGTCCGTGTTGTTCTGGAAAGTGACTTCCTTCAAGCTGCCAGCTACAGCACGACATAGCACAACTCCTAGTTTTTAGCTTGATGTGAGACCTAGCAATCCACTACATAAATTAAGGGGACAAAGCAAGATATCTGAAGAAACCTTTATACAGAAAAAAAAATGTTTTAACATCAGAGTAGCAAATAAATATAAAGGTGGTCTCTAATCTGTTCGTCTGCATATCCTGTGTAGTTTATGGGCTGATGTCTTGTGCAGAGTAAATTTTAACTATAAATCTTTCCTAAAATAAAGAAATGCATTGGATAAATGGGATTTGCAGATTCAGGGGCAGCATATCAATACCTTCTACTGTAAGGGATACAGAAGTGCACATCTCATTCATAAGATAATATTTTGTCCTGAGAAGGGGGGCATATCAAGCCATGAGTAAGAGAAATTAAGCCACATCCGTCTACAATACAAAATATTAATGATATTAATGATATCCTACACGGAATCCCTGCATACCCCAGTGGTTAGCTCAATAAGATGTCTGCCATACAGTCGGGGGATAAATCTGACTACCAGTTACTGCTTGTGGAGTATGTATATTTTTGGGGGCATTCACGTTACTTCCCACTCCCTAAAAACATGCTGGTCAGCTAACTACAATAAACTCTCTGTAGATATTGCATTTACCCCCGCCACTGTGGCCTAGATGTTGGTTGAAAAGGATGTGAGGACAAGTTCACTTACCCAGCTATCATTAATCCACCCATCCATCCACAACCCTGTTTTCCCATTTTTTGTACTTGGGGTTAGGGACATCTAGAGCCAGTGTTCACACTGTCGGGTGACTATCAATCATATGAATTAAAAAAATATTTATACATCTGTGTATGTCCATATATGTAAGGCATTCAATGGCAGCACTTAAAGTGACTTTTTGTAGATTCAAAGTAATCAACAATGACAACATCCTCAAGTACAAAATTATCAAACCATTATCTTTCTACACGTAGCAAGCCCCCCTGCACCCTCCCTTCAGCCTCCTTGTGTATATATAAAGATTATATATATATGCACACTTATGCACATGTATATCAACATAAATAATAGATATATGTGTATGTATACACACACATACATATGTTAACTTCAAAGATTATGCAGTAACGGGGATAAGGGAAACTCTCCTCCCTCCACTGGTATTCCATAGTTTTGCTGTTTCTAATGTATTCTAATTGATTAGCAAGTTAGTCAATAAAAAGTCATCCCTCCTGCTAGGGTGCAGTCTTGGTTTTGTTATTATGTATTTTTTAAATAATTCTTAACACTCAGACCCACAGGTGTAACAGTCCGGTAAACTATGCTCAACATTAAGGCAGTTATGTTGGCACACAAGATTAAGACCATCACTTATTAACAAGCTACTTCCTGTGGTACCAGGTTTGATTCCTGCAGCCTTCACATGCCTCTTATGTAACCTTAAGCAAATTACTTAACGAGACAATGCTGTGGGGCAATTGGAAATTTGAGCTAGGCACCTTAATGGTCTCCTAGAATCCGTGCCTAGTTACTACCTTTGAGTCTCTGGCACAATGAAGTAAAGCTTTGAGGCACTGTTTGCCTCTTTTGGAAAAATAAACATTTTAAACTACCAATAACAGTCTCTGGTGATAAACAGTCAGTACAGTTCACAGTTTCAGGTGCAGAGTCTACAGTACATAAAAGTCTCTCAGGCAATAACTCAGTAAAAGAACAAGTAACATCTCAGCTGATCAGTTATTTTACATTAGACTGACAGCTTTTCACATGAACAAAATGAAGCATCTTTTTTTAAAGAAACATGAGATTTTACAAGACAGACTATCATGGGGAGTCAATAAACTCTGTGTAGGCTTAGCACAAAGCCTACATGGAATTTACATGTTTGTGCGGTGAGCAGCAACACTAATTGCATATGCATGACACGCACTTTGTTTAAACGTAATAAGAAAGGTTTCATGGCCAGCCACAGTGTTGCATGCCAGGAAACTGCGAAACCTATGGGCAAACTAGGTCTGAGTGTTTATCCGAAATGCAACAATGATTACCAGGGTTATCAATAAAGCAATGCATATAAATATTTCCAACACAACATGAAAGTGTAAACAGAGTACTGTGGAAACCGGTTTCAGGCATACCGAAAAAAATGTGTGCACATGATCAGTTCGGGTACATAGGTTGCATTATAAACAAACAGCCAGGGGAAGTGTGTGTCTTGAATAGGGACACACAGATGAATTGTAGGAATGAACACAGGGAAAGAGGACAGGTGAAACATGGTAATGTACAGCAGATGACGGTATGTCAATGAAGATAGTTGCAGCATGAACACTAATCACATATCGACATGATATAGTACAGACTGCACAGTAAATGTACATGTAGACTGTACCAGGATGATGCCACAACATAAACAAAAAATGATCGACTTCAACAACTGGCTTAGCTTCTGGTGTCAATTCAGGGGGATCCAGTATCTCTCAGCCTGGGATACGATGGTCAATAGGCCATGCTAGTTTGCCAGAGATGGTCTGCACCTGTATCCTCAAGGCTGTCGGATACTGCCAAAGGCAGCCCCTCCCCCATAGTGCCTTTTTTTAGGTAATATCAAAGCAACAAAAGTTCTGACATAAAAAAAATCCACTGGAGGCAAACTCAAGGATCTACTGCTTAATGCTTGAAGTCTAAACATGAAGCTGCACCAGAGGAAATTGCCAACCTGCTAGCTGACATATTTGGTGTAAACGTCACCCCCTCCCGACCCCACAGGCCATACCCCAAAGCATACCTGACAACAGTCCTCTACACAGTATCTCTAGAGATCAAGTCATATCTGCACTCTTTAATGCTAATAACACAGCCTCAATGGCACCAGATAACATCCCAGCTTGTTTACTAAGCAATCTAAAACAGGACCTAGCAGATCAACTTAGCATCTTCTTTAACCATAGCTTCTTTAACCATAGCCTGAGAACTGGCCTTGTTCCAGATGAGTGGAAAACAGCAACATTAATCACCTTGCACAAAGGGGGGCCATCAACCAACCTTGGGAACTACAGACCCATAAGTCTATTCAGTCATTTGCAAAACCATGAAAATAATCAACCTTAACAAGGACACAGGTGACCTTCAAACTCTAGACCCAACCCAATTTGGCTTCGTTAAGGGTAGATCATGCTTAATAAACCTAGTGGACTCCTTCAAGAAAGTCACTAAAGACCTGGATGGAGGTAAGACAGTACATACTGCCTATCTTGACTTGGTCATGGCTGTTGACACAATCTCCCACTGAGGTATCATTGAGAAACTCTCCCAGCTGGGGATTAACCCATATGTCACTAGATGGGTAGTCAACTGGCTCACTGATAAAACACATGCTGTCAAAGTTGGTGACTCAACCTCTACCAGTCGAGTCATCACCAGTGGCATACCACAATGATCTGTGCTTGGCCCTTTACTGTTCGGAATCTATTTCTTGGAAGTCCAGGCAAACGTAGATGGCCTTTGGCTTGCCAAGTTTGCTGATGATTGCAAATTGGGTGCAATCATTGAGTCCCCCTACGATGTTAACATATTACAGGAGGGGCTAACACTGCCAAATGACTGGTGTCAAAGCCACAGTCTATAACTAAATGCAAAAAAGTGCCATTATTATTGCCTTTGGCAAAGTGGAATTCCCCGCTAATTACAGTATTGACTACACCCCTCCTAAGCTCAAACCCAGTGTTGCAAGACCTGGGAACACAGGTAGACAGCAATCTGAACTTTGACCAAGTTTCCACAGTGGTAAGTAATTCTTCTATGTTGTGCACTTCATAAGTAAGGGCATCACATCCAGGTAAGAGGATATTATAACACCAGTGTACTCCATCCCCATCAGACCATTAACAGAGTACAATGCTCTCTTTTGCATGTACTTCACCAGACACACCTGCAGTAGCTGGAGAGACCACAGGGGTTTCTCACCAAGAAAATACAGGGCCTCCAAACCATGCCATAACATAAGTGGATAGAGTGAAAGCCCTGCCACTATAGTCTGTATTGTATAGGCTGCTAAGAGGTGACTGGTGCCTGGCCTACAGGGCAGTCTTGGATCCTGCCCTGTTGGGAAGTGCTGCACATCTGCAATTCTAACGACGCAAGAGTCACTCACTCTAGGGATCTTAACCTACCCTGTGACATTAACAGTACATGCTTGAGAGACAGATACATCTCCCAGAGACTATCACTCCTCTGAAATACACTTTCAAATTACGTGAAGCAGAGCTCCTCACTAACCCTTTTCAAGCACAACCAAGACAAATGGATGGGAGACCGCAATTTCACCATGTGGGGTGGCACCAATGTCCCTCATGGATAGGGGTAGTCAGTGTTGACCACAGATTCATTCTGCAAATTACATACACCTAGTAATGACAATTGAGGCTACTTGGGGTGGACATGGCTAGGCTTGCAAGGGCTGTAGGGCTGCTAGTCTAGTAACCTCCTATGAAACTATGAACCTATGGCAACACTAAGGGGACAGATTACCACAGCTGTTACAGAAGAAGCATGTAATGCAATGGCAGCAATGGCCATCAATACATTAGCTCACATCACAGATTGTAATACTCTCTTGTAGCCATACTGTGCCATCTACACCTCAACATAGCACATGCTAATGACAGCAATATTGACATGTCAACTATTCATAGGGTCATAGGACATTATTGTGCTAATGATTAACATCACATAAAATCATTGCCATTATTATACCATGTAGAAATAAATCCCTATACAGTAGAGAGTCAATTATCCAAATTGGGACCTAGGGTAGTTCAGATAATCAAACTGCTCGGATAATTGAACCAGATAAAAAAACGTATAAAAGCTTGTTTTTTTTTTTCTGCGTGCAGGAATGCACGTTTCAACCATTCAGTGATTCCAGTGGACAATAAAGAATATTTTTCACACACAAGCTGGCTACAAGCTCAAAAAAACATGTTCAAGCTAATGCGTACAATGTTTACACATTCAAACTTTATGATTTTTCCTACCTGAAAACTTTGGAAGGCTGGTTTGGATAACTGACGTTTCGGATAATAGACTTTCTACTGTATCTATATTATGGAAGACAGTAAGACTATTGTGCATATGTGTATATTTGTTGGATTGCATTATATCCTACCCACTGTCCATATGGGACATGAGCATCACATCTTGACAGAATTACTAATCACACATGCAGTGGTCTGGAGATGGCTTGCAGAGACTTATGGAAGGACTCTGCTTCATGATGTGTGAATGCATATTTTACATGAGGACATCCTCAACTCCTCTGCATGAAGGATGTCATGTGGCGAGAGGTAAAAGGAGGATGCATGGTGCTACATAAAAAATACCCCAAGTGGTACTGAAATGAAGAGGTATTCATACAGTGACCGTAAAGTACCACCAGCCAAACACACAAAGCAGTAGACTGGGCCTGATGTGAACATTACACCTGTGCAGGTACAGAATATGAATACCATGTGGTGCTACAGTAGCATCACCACATATGTCTAACTGTAACTTATGCACTGGAGTATGATGGCATCATTGTATGCTGAGGAGAACATGTTAGGAGGAGTGTAGAGCATGGATTTGGAGTCACATCCCTGTGTAAAACTGTCTCAAAGGTCATAGTTATATGTATTGACACAAAGTTGCCTGTTGTCAGATTAGAACACCTATGTGTATGGGTAAAATAGCTTGCAAACACAGTAGTTAATTTTACTGCCCAGGATTGTCTTCAGTACTGTCACAGTACATGTTATACAGGATGACATCATCATTATATGCTACAACAAGATGCTCAGAGGAGAGTTTGACATAGGTGTGGACTTGCATATCATTCGAACATTGTCACCATACTGATTGTTGAATGCACACACTGTTGACTACAGTGAGAACAGAACCCCTACATCACTATTTACAAAGCACAGTACTTAACGCAACAGCCACAACAAAAGTCTGGCTTTTATAGTGCTGGACAACACTTTGTATCTGACGACAACAGCAGAGTCTGGTGAGAAGAAGATGGTAGTAGCAGTGCCCAATATGCTAGTGTAAAATGGTCTCTTGAATGTCAATCAAGTGAAGACACACACACACACACACACACACACACACACACACACACACACACACACACACACACACACACACACACACACACACACCAGTTAACTGCAGTGAGAAGAGAACCCCTACCTGACGAAGTATACCAACTAGAGAACTCGGTATTTAACACAAACACCATGGCACAAGTCTGATTTGGAGAGTATTAGACAACACTTTATAAGTGATGACATCAGCAGTGTCCGGTGAAGAGAAGATGGTATGAGCAGTGTCCCACATGCTAGTGTAAAATGCTCTCCTAATGTCAAGCAAGTGCACAAATATACACATAGACACACCAGCTGACTGTAGTGAGAACAGAACCCTCACCTACCTAAGTACACCAACTAAAAACTGGAGTATTTAATGCAAGAGGCACAGCAAAAGTCTGACCTGGAGAGTGTTGGACAACACTTTATAACTGATGACATTAGCAGGGTCTGGTGAGAAGATCGTAATAGCAGTGCCTGACTTAGTGGTGTAAAATGCTCTCTCCAATGTCAAGCAAGTGCACAAACACACACATATGCATACCAGTTCACCACGCTGAGAAAAAAACACTATCCAAGTACACAGACTAGAGAACTCGATACTTAATGCAAGTGCCATGGTACAAGTCTGACTTTTACAAGGCTGCAGGACAATTTATAGTGTATAACATCATCACTGGATGTTTGACAAAAGATGTTGGGAGGCCTGAATGAAATGGATGTGTGGATATGTACAACTGTCAAAATATTGATACTCCATGGGATTGTAATGATGACTGTAGGATACACAGTTATCCTCTTCTGACTAGACAGATAGACACATACACACTTTCCAGCTGAATGTAGTAAAATTAGAACCACTATCTAAGTATATAGACTAGAGAACTCAGTACTTAACATAAGTGCCATGGCACAAGTATGGCTTTTACAAGCCTGCAGGACAATTCATAGTGGATGACATCATCACTGGATGTTTGAGAGAAGATATTGGGAGGCCGGAATGAAATGGAAAGCTATCCATGTACAACTGTCAAGATATTAAAGAACTGCATGTTACCAGATTGATGAGTGTGGAAAGTGTAGAATTTGCTGTTGTTTTTCCAATGTGCAGGTATACCTTACATAAACAGCTTTACAAATTATTTGCAAACAGATGTCCACATTACTACAAGTACTGGAAAACCTGAATGTGTATTGTCAGTATAAAGATGTCCATGGTACATAATAAAATGTTTTATTTATTTCTGTAGTGCAGTTGATATATTTGTGAACAAGTACTGAGAGACCAAGATTCAAGTGCATGGGTGCCGGTAACACGTGGTTACTGCGTCAGTATGTATTCTTTCCTTCCCTTTGTTTGCGTTTTTGAATGTACTTTCATGGGATTAAGACTAAATGGACAGTAAACACAAGTAATAGATGCTATTGTGCACTTTCCATAGCGCAACTCAGAGCGATCAATGGCAAAGTGCGCATGCGATATACACAGTACTATTGGTTTGCTTACCCCTATGCAAACATGTTAAGCAGAAAGGTGTGGCAGTCAGCAATGTGTATAGTACTGAGTGTAAGGAACACACCTACTGTCTAGCTGACTCTGAGGCAGCAGGTGTAAATGCACTGACAGATTTCTTTTGTAGCCCAGATGATGTAAGGTTTGAATCCAGGTGTATCTAATAGTTTTAAATGTGTAAAGAAATAATTCTTTATTCTACATTCCCTGTGTGTTAACTTAGCACAGCATTTTTAAGTGGCATTGCGTGGAATTAACTGCATCATTGTCCACAAAAGTCAGTGTTGCCAGTGTATATAAGTAGTGTCCAAGTATGTACGTCAACTACTTAGATATTTACTTTTGTACTATAGTTATTGTTTATTCTTTAATATCTATCATGTCTGTCTTTTTCTGTTCATTTTCTTTTGTAAAAGAGCTGACAACTGAAATTTTGTTTAGGTAGCACTTGTGTTTCCTAAATGACAATAAAGTTTCTTTGAATCTTTGAACCAATGAAGAGCCATTCACCGTCGCTCAGCACTGATGTGCGATGCAAACTGCCAAACACAGAGGACAAAAAGTGAAGGGCTCCGTTGCCTTTTTTTTTTTTTTTTTTTTTTACTTGTGTGTATTTTGGCGCAATTCTATTTTTTTATCAGATTAAAGGTATTAAAATGGGGTAGATCGGAAAAGTGGTGAAATAGGGAGACATGCAGGGGAAAGAACAAAGGAAATGCAAATTATGAATGTGCAGGATGGAGGTAGGAAAGAACCATAGCTATCTACTTCTTCAGCAGTGCAAAATAAGAATATTAGCTGAATTTGGACTGTCATCTCAACAAAAGGGGGGTGTCAACAATGCAATCGTGTTGTATTATCCAACTGGACCGAATCAGGTGTGTCAAGAAGACATTTGTATGATGCAGAGAGCTATGTAGAAGACAATATTTTTTTTTTGTGAGAGTTTTTTTTTTTTTTTAACTTTTGAAGTCTGAATAAGTAAGGACTAGTTCCTCTCCATGTATGTAAAATTGCAAAGATCCAGTAATTGATGTATAAATGTATAGGAATTGTTTAGTGCCGGAACAGGAACTAGGAAGTGAATTATATATATATTTGAAAAGTTTTCATCTTGACTTGTCTTGAGATTGATAATGTGTAATATGTCAATTTGTATCAGTGTTTTGTATTGTAACTTGTACTATCTTGTTCTTTTTTGTCTTGTGTTCATCTGTATGGAGCTTCTCTCCCCGGGCCTGCTCTGAAAATGGACATATATCCCGTTGGACTATCCCGGTCAACAAATGTAAAATGAAATAATAAATAAACTTCAGTAAGAGAGGAATATTGTGCAAGAGATGTAGGAGAGAGGAATATTGTGCAAGAGATGTAGGCATTTCTGGGTCAGGTAAGTAGGGTAGGTGAGAAAGCGGATGCAAACAAACAAGACAAGCAAGACAAAGGGACAGTAAGGGACATAGGTTGGGAGCAACATGATTGAAGTTAGGGAGGGGACAAAGGATGCCCATGCCCGTCAAACATGGGGATAGTTAGAATCTACTCCTCACCTGCAGGACTGTCATCACTGTCCCCTTACTTTGCTGCCTGTTGCAGTGCTTGACTTCTTCTCTTACAGGCCATAATCGAAGAGCAGCCTCTCCATCTGGCATAGGAGTGCACCAATGGTGCTGTGCACGACCCTACACACCAATCCTGGCATCTCCTTGTGGTTGATAAAAATCACCACCTCCACCACTGCTCCCGGAGGGTATCACAACACCAGCTGCCTGGGTAGTACTAGCTGATGTGGAGGGCCTAGGTAATGCATGGGCAGCAGAGGCAATACTGCCTGGTTTGGTTCCAGATGTGCTGGACAAAAGTGCAGGAGCCGGTGGAGCGGGGGAAGGCTAAGCAATGGGGGTTGACCTACCTCCCTGTCCTGTAAACATTTTGTGAGTTGTCACAGATGGATGACATGAAAAGGTTTTGACAACACATAGGAAGAGAGAGACAGGGGTAAAAAAAAAAGAGATATAATTAATATCATATATGACATACAATGCACTATCACAATAATAAAGTATTTTATCCCTACTTTTACATTTAAGTATACTTCTTAACAACTACAAACTATAAGTAAGGACTGTTCAAAGTAATCCTTGCAATGTGCATATATTGTACACATAATTTGTCCAATTCTACAGATTAACATCATGGCATTTATGCCACTTGTTGAAATTAAATTATGTGTAACATTTTAAAGGATTTAACTATATATTTGTTACTTGTGGTATCTGAACCCACAGCTTCTGACTACAGTATTACACTTGACTCCTACAGATGGCTTGTGCTACAGAATGAAGCATGCATGCATGCTTTTACAGTTAGGATATGCATTCTTACTCTCCTACAACTGTACAGAAAATCAATACTTTAGCTAAAATAATAGTTATGTTGTGCTGCATACATACCCCTTGCTTCCCTCAGTCTCTAGATGCTAAGCATGGGCATCTCTATTCGCCATAATCTCTTGGCTGGCACTGGAATAAAGAGAAGAGAACAACAGAAGGACATTATGCATACTGGTCTTGCTTATTTGCAGTTTTCTATCTACTATAAATTCTATTTATCAGTATACTTACACAACTGTGGGATGTCGGCAGTCCTGAACTCATCCAGCCACTGGTTAAGTGTATCCCTCTTGAACCTTTTCAGGTCATTAAACTGATGCCTACACTGTTCTTCAGTGCATGGAAGGCCAGTTGCACTGGAGACAGCTTTGGCCAGACAATTCCATGCCTCAGATGTACTGGGAGCCAGTATTGTCCCTCTGCAACAGCCTTTGGCTGTGGCGCTTTACAAAGAGCCCAAGAAGACTCTGGACTCCTCAACACCCCACCTCTGTGCAATAATCTGGGCACCCTCCATTCTAACACCAGATATGTCTGAGTAGGGAGGAAAGCAGTAAGAAAGAATGATTTCCAGTCAGTTCAGGTTATTGTTTATACTGGTAGTGCGCAAACCCGAACAATGATGCCAACCATGTTTGAGCGATGTTAAAGACAAGAGCAACAGTGCCAAACAAAGAGGAAAACAGTTTTTGAAATTGGAAGGTTAATCTGACACTTGACATTAATTTGAGGGTTGTTTGCTGCTGTAACTGTTGGGTGATTTCACTTTGTAGACATGAACTAGGGTATAAATTTTATGACCCGATACATTTTTGTGTGGCTTTTCACATTGATAAAATTACTTTTTACAACGTGGGATTCAAACCTATGCATAATAAATAATACATCTCCTTCCACAGCGGTGATTTTTCATCCTTACCACAGAAGTACTTCTCAGACATACTCATGAATTACATATAAATACATATGACAGACTGAGGGGTTAACCGTGTCTGTGTGTGACCTAACAAGGTCCTGGTTTATACATTCACATGTGTATGAGTATTATTGAAATCTGAAGGCCATCCAAGGCCAGAGAACTCACTTATAATTACAGAAACATAATAGTATACCCTCAGTCACACAAATAATTCATATTAGCGCCACTGCTATACATACATATTGTTATTTCTAATTATGTTTAAAATGTTTTATGTTTATTAAACTGAGTGTACAACCTGGAGTGTGTAATATTTTTATGTAAATTTTAATATAAAGTAAAATGGAACAGCAGTAAAAATTTTGGAAATTGTTGTATTAGAACCCAGGATAATCTATACTACAGCCCTGTAGGAATAGTTGGAAAAACAGTTGGATATTTTCATATTCATTATTAAATTCTGGTTAACTGCCTCACAGTGCCACTTAGTGTGTTTGCGTTGTGGCAAACCATTGAGGATACAATGTTTCCATTTTGAAATTGTCTACTGTCTGCTTTCTCTCTGCAGATGATCTAGACCTGCAGGTGTTGGAGAAGGTTGCTATCCGCAGTGCAATGCCGCTTAGTGGGTTTGCACAATGGAAAGCAAAAAATGCAACAATGCATCCTTTTTGAAATCGAGAACGTCTGCATCCAATCTGCAGGCATTCTGTCTACTTCATGTGTGGGCCATTATCCAGGTTTGTGCGACAGTAAGGAACAATCAAATGTGAGAAGCAAAGCTAAACTTGTTTTATTTATATGACACTGTTTCTTAGGTTTCATCCTTAAAAGACAAATGTGGGACTTGAACCGTGATCTACAGACAGGACATACTGTGTAGATCACCGCGTTTAGCAAATGTGCTACACATGTGATTCACTGGTGTAGTTTATGCACTGGTTATCAGAAAAGTACATTACATGACATTTACTGTATTTATCTGTTTCCCATGTTTGCACTAAGCCGCATACCACATAAATCACATTCGGGTAGCAGCAATGCATCTGACAGTGGAGACTGAAAATCTGTATATTTAAGATGCAAGGCCTATTAGTTGATAGAGAACACATCTTTTCACATAAGTCAGTGCGGTCACATCTTGATAATTGCAATTGCTCTAAAAACCACCCACCTTATATTTACTTACATTACAGAGTAACAGTATGTAAGGATATGCCATTCATTTGTATTCTCAGACTTTTTTTTGTATTTCAGGTTCAACACTTACCTTGGAAATCCAGCAGCTGCAAGAGTTTTAGTTCAGGCCCGACTGATGCTAGCAGTACACAGTCATTACATGGGTAGGTAAAGGTTGTGAGTGTTGCCTGGCATCAACATTACTGTATGTATGTGAATAGGATGAAGGTTTTAGTCCCTTTGGTGGTGAGTGTGTGTGCCAACCATTGCCTCCTCGCCAATGCAAGGCCATACTGTGCACATTTACATCTGCCTACACCCACAGCAGCTGCTGGTTCCCTCTATGACACCTCACCTGCATGTGGCTATGGTTGCCTTGCCAGTGGTGGTGGGATGTTTGGCCCTTCCCCTTGCAGTTCCTGCTGAAGCTGTTTTTCAGGATAATATGGTGGAGCATGGCACAGACGGTGAATATTTCAGCACATATAAGGGAATTGTACTGCAGGGCTCCCCCATATGTATCTAGGCACTGGAACCATGACTTCAGCAGCCCAAACACACGCTCTATGATATTTCTTGTTTGCGTGTGTGTGTCTCATTATAGCGTTCTTCAGTTATTGTGTGTGCATTTTTGATGGGTGTCATCAACCAGTATTCCAGTGCATAACCTGCAGCCCCCAGTAAACATCTCATACAGTTGGCAGTTGTGCCAGATATGCTGCAAGTCATGATAACTGCTTGGGTTGCCAGAACAGACATTCAGGATAATTACCTTAGCATTACACATGACCTAGCAGTTAACAGAGGGGTAGCCCTATTTATGTACACCCCTCCTTATTCCCCAGGTGGTGCTTTGTTTTCTATATGTGTACAGTCTATGGCACCCAGCACTTCCGGGTAGTGTGCTACAGGCTAGAACTTCTGAATAGTTCTAGTACTGTCCTCAGATGTACAGGGAAACTACATGCATCTACCGGCATGGTGCAGCATAGCATTCAGCAATTAATGGAGGATCCTGGATGCTGATGCTGGTCCCATCATGTCCCCTGTTGATCTCTGGAAGGTTTATAGCTAAAATTCTAAGTGTGACACATGTCTTGGTCTCCACTGGTATTGATTCCCCTCAGTTTGCTCTTGCTCTCAGTTGAGGATGACAGAGGTTGATCCACCCTCTAGTGCTCTATAATTTCTACCTCACGTGGATTATGAAAAGTTAAATGGGGTCTAAAAACCCTTCTCCTTGCTGGCTGTGATCTATCAGCAGCATCAGCATAGACATGGGCCTGTAGCACATTCACATGAATAAGGGCAACAGCAGCCTCTAAATCTTTCCATGTAGCCTAGTTCTCATGGCTATATTCAAATAGGTTTTGGAATTCACAGGGAAAACCATCACTGAGTTCACAGGGAAAACCATCACTGAGTCTATAAAGTTGCTTTATAGCTTGTTGAATATCTCCTACATCTTTGATTGATTAATTAGTACACAATTCAGCTGTTTATGCTGTAATTAGCATGCCACGATGTTTACCATGTTTGCTTGAATCTACACAGCATGTCAAGCCTCTAACTGTGCGCTATCATGTGCGCATCATGCCATGATGCGCGCACAGTTTCAGCTTCCCATGTAGGTTTATTGAATATGCACGCATATCTACGTCTGGTGCAGAGAAATGGAGTTCACTTTTTATTAAAATGCAAGCTCTCTTTTGTAGACTTTGAGATGTCAATATTGTTTTGTATCATAGTAAGTTGTTTCAGACACAGAAGAGTTACTATGCAATAATTAGAAGAAATAAAATAATTCTTGTCTGAAAATTTCAGAACATTTGCTATTTTTCGTGCTATTTTGCAGGACATAACTGCTCACATGTGGACTGTCCAATATAAAAAGATACAAACATTTAACACCACCTTTACAGAATATGTGGCTCAGCAACTGAATGAACAAAACAATATCTCTGGCACACTGTTCATTCCACAAATATAAGGTTTCTTAATACAATTACCAGGACTGTCATTGGCAACTATGCAACACAAATAAAAACTCCACTTCTCATTGAGGCCTACCCTGACCTTGGGGTGTCTTTCACCTCAAGAAACCCATCCAAACTCCCTGGAATGGCAAACACTGGAAACTCCACTGCATTCCAATGATTTCCACTGACTTCTGCCATAGTGTCAGTGACCTGCTTTAAACAGGTTCTTAACTCAAGGTGCTGCTAATTCATCTAAACCGCAGGTAAATTCTCTTATAGGGACCCAGTCCCAAATAAATCCTGCTCTCCATAATCCCTAATGCTACAGCTAAAAACCCAACTATAAACCTTAAGCTATTCCACCTAGTCTGAATTATTTAGTGTACCTAGTGATCCTACTATGTCAATCTGTACCACCTACCAGAGACTCTCAGTGGTTCCATCACACTACATTACAATATATGTACTAATCATAATATCATATATGTTTTGCTTTGATTTTCAGTCGCAGTCAAGCTTAATGTTTTCATTACATTTTTCTCTGAATTTGTGTAAATCAGATTAGTATATTTAGAGACTGGGGAGTGCAGGGGGGGGTCACGCTCTGCTGCAAAAAAAAAAAAACAAAAAAAAAAACAATTACATAGATTATGTTGTAGTATTTGGTGACTTTCTAGATGTCATTTGTTTGGGAGTACGTTTTAGGTACCTTTAGATGTTTTACATATTAGCTGTGTCAGTGACAACATTTTGCACACGCCTATCCTGCAGAAGGCTATGGGTTCTATTCAGACACCCAGAAGATCGATTACTGACACTACAGTGCAGTATGGGGGGTGCACTCCTGAATGTGCTGTCCTTCAGATGAGTCATTAAACTGAGGTCCCATCTGCTTGAGTTTGTGGTAGCTCAGGTGGATGTAACATATCCCACAGCACCTATCAAAAAGAGTAGGAGACTTTATTTATACATCTTATCTTTAAAACTTCATTACAGATATAAAAAATCATAAAAGTATGTTACATTAAAAAATAAATAAAAAGTAATTTATTATTTTTTCTCATTCACCCCCACCCTTTTTAATAACTACTTCTTGATCTTAAATACAACAGAAGCATCCCAAATATGATTATATCACAATTCCTGCCATTTCATCTTCAATAAACTCCAGAATTAAGTAAAATGAACATAATTTACTAAATCAGTTTTATAACACACACAATTCCATAATAATCATAAATAATGTCCATATTAATATTTTGTAAAAATTAAATGATCTGAAACATAACTTCCACATACCTTTAGCTCTTTGACATTCAATTAAAGACGTTTCACAGTTCTTCAGTATTATATACTCTACATAATCTATCACATTCTTGTTCATTTATCATTTCTGCTTTGAAAGATAATTTTTGAATCAGTCTCCATAAACAAACCAAGCATTTCTAAATCATCCATAAATCTTTCCCTTCTATCCCTTCTCAACTTCTTAATAATTTCATTTTTATCTACCCAGACTCTTACATAATAGAATTTATTCATAATATTCTTATACTATTTTTCTTGCACTTAAAACATTCATTATACTTAATTTTTCATATTTTAATCAAATAATCCCATTTTTCATCAAACCACTTTTCCTTTTTTAATTTAAATTTGTAGCTACATTATTCATTTCATTTACTTTATTTTTTTTTTTAAAAAAGTGTATTCTCACATTTGCATGATTTACCTTTTGCACCAAATTATGTAGTGCTTAAGTGCCAATCAGACTTTTTAGCCATCAGTGAACTTCATATTTTCTTTAAGGAGAAATACTTCTTGTGAAATTCTTTTTCCTTGCACTAATGCCACTGAAGATTAAGTGATCTTTAATCTCAGTGACATCACCTCATGGAAAAATGCGAAATGCGTTCATAGAGTTTAATGGATGCATGCTGTACATGCACAGAGATGCATCCATTAAACTCTGTGGACCACTGCCTTACATGACTTCATCAAGGAAAACTAAATTTATTTGGACCATTGTTTCAGTAAAAAGTTTATAAAGCTTTTTATTGAAAAAAGGCAGCCCAAATTAATTAGTTTTGACTATAGCAAGATGAATTGTGGCTATTAACTCACCAAATACCACGATGCAATGTTAACATCTAACAATACACTTTAAAGGATCTAAAATAAATTTAATGAATCCATATACACAATAAGATCAATCCAAGCCCACCATCTTTCTTTTCACAATACAAAACCCCTCTCTTCCCAGGATTTAATCTAGAATCCCATATAAAACAAAAGTAATTAATAATTATTCTTGCTCTTAATGAACAAGGAAAGGATAAACATTTTCTACATAAACAATCTTATCTAACACATAAGAACAAATCAAATATATTTTTCCTAACGAATAAATCAACATTTTCCAGACAAAAAGCAAATTCTTAATTTCTCCAAAATATCTTTCCATATATTACAAATTATATCCATTCTGCCAAATTTTAAATTTGACACTTTAATTTCAACTTTTGAGAAATAGACATTTTAATATCACCAAAACCATTCCTTTTAATTATATTAATCTTCAAAGCCACATACCTAATTCAATCCTCAGTGTTTGCCATAGCCTCTTTTATCCATCCTCTACCATTAGCAATAACTGCTAAATCACCAGCATAAGCCATATAAAGAGGAACTTTAACCTCATAACATATCTGAACTACACACTCATTCACATTTTCTTTTGCCTTCGTTATTACAACATTCATTGCTACCAAAATAAAACTCCACTCAAAGGATCCCTTAACACCTCTCATAACCTTAACTTCATCCCTAAACCACCCATTAATCAATACTCTGTGGTATGAATAACATACATATTTAACTAATTTTAACTTTTCTATTCCCATTTGAATCATAAAAAGTACTTGTTTTTCTTTC
The DNA here is from genome assembly GCF_019279795.1 of Protopterus annectens. Taxonomy (NCBI): domain Eukaryota; kingdom Metazoa; phylum Chordata; order Ceratodontiformes; family Protopteridae; genus Protopterus; species Protopterus annectens. The sequence goes on from NC_056734.1 coordinate 833,106,688, forward strand.
TCAGTATCACAAACTATAATTTTTGCTTCACTTCATTTAAAATATAGTGCTTAGTACATCTTTCACAATAATCATTTCCTTTGTCTCTTTTCCTCACATACCATATATACCACCATCTAAATATTTTTACAATCTTGCCCATTCTCCTTTGGGCAACATTCATAAAGAATTTATAATCTGCATTATTCAAAGTCAAAGGTTTCCAGTTTCTTATATCTCCTCTTTAATTTCTCTTATAAATAAACGTAATAACAGCTTCACATATCTTCTATCATTATACCATTCTGTTACCAATAATTTAAAATTTGAGCAAAAATATTTCTTTTCACCCATTTTCTTATAAAAATCATAACTCAGACCATCAGTTCCAGGCATTCTTGACTTCTTCACAGCCTCCAAATTATCATCCATTTCTTTTATGTCTGTTTTTCACTACAGGATTATCTTGGTTATTTTTTTTCAATATCTCATCTAGTCTTTTTCCAATAAATTCTTTATATAATTTCAGCACCTGTTTTGTAGCAATCACCAAAATGTCCTTTAATTCAAACTTCTCTTCTCCACTCTCTGATTTAATACATGTCATCCTACTATTATCTTTTAATACCTTTCTCTAAAAATGAAAGACTTCTGTCTTACCCTGAACAACAAAATTCTGTCTGATAACATTTTATTTCTTACTATATTTTCCCCATATTTTCCTTTTTTCTCCAGCATATTAGATATGGCATCATTATCTAAACATTGTTAAAAATCTTGTAATAATTTCATACATCTCATTTTATTTTTCCAAAATACATTCTCCATTCTTAAATGTTCTTCACAATACTTTTCTTTATACACTAATGACCACTGATCTATAGATTCATTAAAAGGTATAATTGAATAATGTTCCTCCCATAATTTATCACAATCTTAAATCCTGCCTCATTTTCTAAATCTTCTGCTAAATACTTGAAAACCTTTGCCTTCCTTAATATATACTTCATCACTAGATATTACTGAACACATAGCATAATGATCTGAAAATAAACTGCATATTTATCATGTTCTTCTTCAGTCAAACCTTCAGAAAAAAATAAAATAATCTCAATATTAAATTTACTTCTAGCATATATAAAATATCTTATTTTATCTAACTGCAACTGTCCTTGTTTAATCAGTAGCTTACATATTCCAATATATTCCCTAGATGTCCCATAAGACTTTCTTATGCTACCAATTAAAATCTGCTACCATAATTATATTCATTTTTTCAATTTGTTAAACTGAAAATATCAACATGTTACACAGACAAGCTGTACAATTACTGACAGATTTATTGAAGCAAGCCAACCACTACTGTCAGATTACTGTCAGATACACTGCATTTCCTCAGCTGATTCAGACTACAGAAATGTCCACCTTTACAACCACTTTTACAGTTCCAAAACTTTGTCCTTGATGAAAGCATTCTTTTTTGTATTGAAGCCTTCTTTCTCTGCATCCTTATCTCAATCCACAGAAAACCAGTTCTCAGCAGGCCGAAATATCCTATCATTGATAGGATAGTCTAACTTTTCAAGCTGTGTTAGCCAGTTCCCTTTACACTTGAATATATGTGTACATTCAACTACATTTTGTTCCACACATGCTCATTTGGTTAAGCCAATGCAAATTTCTTTTCTGCACTTGCAGATGCTATGCCACATGCAATTTCTAAAAATATCACACTGTTACTGTGATTACCAAACCTCTGTTGCTGTGAAGGAAAAACAGTTCTATGTCAAATACGTTTTATTACTTATGAGGGAAACCAGTTTATATAATTCTATCACAATTCTTCTCTTTTCTTGCATATAGAGGTATATGCACATACCTCTATTAAATCTCCAAACGCTCTCATTTCCCATATCACACACCACACATATTCTTGGAATAACAATAAAAAACCCCAAATTAATGTGCTCATTTTAACAAGACAAACTATGACAGAACTCACATCATCCCCAAAACTCTAACCTCTTTTCCCCATATAATTTTAGTATTATTTCTTCTCTCACTAAATAACTTCCTTATATCCTGCAAAACAATAAATAACATTGCAAGACTGTTTTGATACCATTTAAGCACTCCTAGTCCATTTTTATCCTTGAACAAATTAACATTTAAAAAAAGCACTTTAAAACTATCCCTTTCTCTTTTTAACAATTTTCTTTTGGAAAGCTTTCTCTTTCTTTTATGTACTCTTTTAGCAATTGATCCTTTTGTCAATCTCTTCAGTTTCTTCTAACATTATCTCATCATCTGTGCTTAATACATCAAACTGGCTTTAGACATCAACATTATGCAGTAATTCATCCCATCATCCTCTCTTTTATTCAACATGTTCATATAACACTAACCCCATCACAGTCATTTACTTCACTTACTGGTTTATTTATTTATTTATTTACTTTGCACATTTTCAATTTCATAAACTGACTCAAAATTAAACAATAAATGATCAGCAGCACCACACTTTCTACATAGCTTTTTATAATGAATAGCTGCATGTCCTATTCCCCACATGGTAATATTTTCTCTTATCACACTCATCTATCAAACTACTATCAGATGCACAAAAAAGCATGCTTTGGGTAGACTCGGGTATCTTAACATACATTATTTCCATTTATAGAAATATTAGGCAAATAACAAATATTACCCTCTTTGCATTCCAAAAGCACTTCAATAACCCATGCAGCATTCCATAAACCTCTTTTACCATAACATTTTATCTCATTTACTTGTTTACATCTAGTGTAAAAAAATCCTTTAATTTCCCTCAGTTATTTCAAAAGTCATGAAATAGCATCATATTTTTCACTTAAAAATATATTAGCATCTTTAACCAAAAAGATATTACAAAGAGTGCAGAAAGATTTTCCTCATAGTAATAAAGATTTTTTTCAACTAACTGAAATATTTCAAAAGTAATTTCACAAATGGTTTCTTGTCCTATATGAATAAATGCTTGATCATCAAGGTTTCAAACCCCTAATGGGGAAAAAAACTTCACCCCACAAAAAAAAATCTCTGTCAATATCTCCTTTTTCAGATTTAATTTGTATGACTGTTGTTTAACATAAGACAAACTATTAACAATATCAATTTATTTTCTACTTACAGACATAGCTGCATCAGCATATGTCTTTCTTACATCAGTACTAATACTGTTTATTTCAGCTTTCTCAGCATAATTACCCTGGTTGTTTTGATTAGATAAATCCAAATCTCAAACTACTGTTAAATTCCTGTCATCATTCTGGCAGCACAACTCCTGTAACACAATAAAATGCCCTTCAATGATCTTCAACCATGGACACAGCAACCTCATCAGCCAGTTCTCCCTCCTCAAATGTGCGAATCAGCGTTTTATTATCTAAACCACCTTCTTCTACACAAGTAACTTGCAAGGGCAGTAATCCATTTTCTGTACTATTTGTAACATCCACATGTTCTACATTTATTTCAAATCCTCTCAGACTCAAAAACCAACTCCTTTTTTGTATTACACTCTGCATGGTCCTCCATCCCTCTCTCTCCACCATATTTTCTCTTCTGGTAACATCCCGGCACTAATGTTAACCACAAACGAGGAGTCCTTTATTTATATACAAAAAGAAAAATTATTTACAAACTATTTACATATATATACATAAACGAATACACGTATTCATAATTTCATTTACAGTCATACTAAATTTTCATCTCTATTAAACCCCCACTTTTTTCCATAACCACCATCTGATTTTACTCATTGTTGCTAAAATCCATTTATGTTAAACATAATTTCATTTATTCTTTCATTCCATGTAACCCATTAAACATAAAATAACTTATCTATAATTTTAACATATTCTTTACTTCTATTCTTATAATATCCATATTGCATCATATCCACATTTATTTTCTCCACTTCTTTTATATCTTCAAAAATAATCTTTACACAGCTTTCCTTATAATTTTTTACATTCCATTCCATAGTTGTTCTTTTTGACAACATAAACATATTCTATCATTTTTCTTTTTGTATGGCACATCTCCTTTTATTGGCAATTTATCTATTAACAGTCCACAAAAAATCTTGACATTCTACTTTCTGATTACATCATTTGCTTCTTAATTTTCACAGCTTTATTTTTTGTCATCTGTTAAATTTTCCCATAGTTTTACAAACTAATGTTTTATCATTACATTTTTATACCATACTTTTCTATTTTTTTTTCTATATTGTTAATTTTTATTTTACACAAAATATGTTTTTTTTTTCTTGGTAATATTTTATTTCATTTATAAACCTTTTACTCTTTTTTACCATACCCCAAATTTTAACACTGATATTTATACAATTTTACTACTAATCTCTCATCTTTTTCATTTATCCCATTTAACACTGTGTACAAATTTAATGATACAGCACATACCACTGGGTTTATTACCCTAAACCTTATTCCTCTTTAATTATGCACAAAACTCCTAGAACCCCACATAGATGAAAAAATATCTGCAATAATTCCTTTTCAAATACTGTTGGAAATATAAATATACTTGCTAAGTATGCTATTGTTCCCATCAATACTGAATTTATCAAATAAGCCTTTTTTCTGAATGATAATTTTATATGTTCTCCAGAAAGGACAGGTTTGTTTTACTTCAATTGTTTTTCCCATTCAATTATATTTACATCTTTATTCCCAAATACCTAACACAGAAATTTAATTCATTGTAAAATATATACCTGCTATCTTTAATACATCACCTAAACCTTTATATTTCTCTTTATTTAAAGCCATCACTACCACCTCTAGACACTCATTTGTAAAAATTATTACTTTTTATCCAAATTTTGTTTTATGCAATTAGTATAATGAGATCTGCATATGTTAGCAAAACTGGAATTCTTAACCCTTCAGGTGTTAAATTACAAAATGACGGAGGCGGGATATATATTTCACAAACTATCACATTCATAACTAATGCAAAGCGTATACACCTAACTGGACATCCCTGCATTACAACACTCTTCATATGTACCTCTAGGCTAAAATAGCTTAACAAGCTAGTTACAAGTATTTTTACTTTATTATTACTAAACTCTGACATGCATAATTTCCCCAACTTTCTCACTTATATTACTTCATTACCCATAAGATTTAATATCCAGTTGCATTAAATGCTTTATTAAGGTTGCTTATGATTTTGCTTATTTTCTATTCATAACATCACTCACAGTTTCTCTAGCATTAGTAATTCTTAAAGCAATTTCCCTTTATACTATATATACTATCTTCCATAATTTTCATTTGTAGTTTCAAATATGTTTTGTATTATTTTCATAAAGATATTATAATCATTACTAATCAATACTATCGGACTCCATTTTTTTAATTGTCTTCTATATTCTTTCTTCAATATAAATTTAAATATTCCATTGCATAATTCTTTACATATTTTTTTTCCGATCCCTTACATTTTTTATAGATCTCATACCCTATTCCATTTGATCCTGCAGTTGAATTTATATTTACCTGCCTCTTGCTCATTTAAAGAAATCACCTTTTCCAACTATTTATTCTCTTTTTCTGTTAACTTTTGTTGTTTGTTTTTACTTTTCATGTTCTTTTTCACTACCTTCATTTTTCTTTAATCATTTCTTGCACATATTGTACTACACTGTTCATAGTTTTTTTCCTGGGTTCTATTTCTCCTTTTACACTTTTTTAATTCTCTCATTACACTACCATCTTCTTTTACTGATCTGCTTAAGTAAATTGATACTTTTTCCTTGCAAAAAAAAAAAAAATAGCTTATATAAAAACTCTTGTATTTTTTCTTGATTTCTTTCATATAATTCTTTTTATTTGTCAAATAACTAACATTATATTCTAAATCGTCCAGTGCATCATTATGTGTTCCTTTATATTCTTCTTCTTCTACTTTTCCAATATCAAATTGCCACTGAAAAAAAAAACATTGTTAATATTTTTCTTTAAATATTTATTTATTTATTTTACATTTGTTAACCGGGATTGTCTGACTGAGCAAAAGCCCTTTTTTTTCAGCAGAGTCCCGGGGAGAAAAGCTCCAAAACATAATTACAAAAAATATAACCGTTACAAGCACAGTTAACAGTATAATCATTCTTAATAAAACTTGTAGAACAGTTAAATATATATATATATATATGCAGTTACAATTATCTATAAAAATGTTATGAAGAATACTGCAGCAAAAGGAAAGGAGATAGTGTTAGGTAAAAAATGATGAAGTAGACTAGCTTAAGTTGTAAATGTTTTGGTATAGAGGAGAGGAAATGATGGTAAGACAGAGGAAGTTAGGTTTGTTATTTAATGAAGATTCAAGGAGGCTGAGAACAGGTACAAATCCAGTGACTTTTTAAGTACTCTTTAGTGGCTAGTTTGAAAACTTTAGGATGTGAAAGTGATCTAACTTCTTGTGGGAGTTTGTTTCAAGCAATAGGGGGATGGTAGCTGTATATAATAGCTCCTATTTTGGACTTAGGCTTGTAGATTTGTAAAAGGTCTTGGGTGGAGCTCCTGAGTAGTCTGGATGGGACATAGTGGGAGATTATGGTGCCTACTGCTGGACAGTAAGATGGTGAATAAATAATGGAGTGTATAATCTGGAGCTGAGATAGGAGTAGTAGTTCGAGTCAGTTTAGATGTTTGAGGGAGATACAGTGGTGAGATTTGTAGGTTTGTTGTGCAGCAAATCTGGCTATTTTGTGATAGGTATGGCAAAAGATATGCATGGGTGATTGTGGTTCTAGATTCAGGGGTTAAGATTTTTTTCTGTGGAGAAGTCCTACTTTTTGATAAGTTTTTCTGATACAGTTATTTATATGGAGGTCGAATTTTAGTTGATCATCAATGGTTACATCAAGGAGTTTAGTACTAGAGTCAGCAACTATGAGAGTGTGATTTAGTGATTTTATTTGAAAGGTAGATGTGATAAGAGTAACAGTTTTGGGGAGAAAGAGTAAGAGTTTGTTTTTTGGGGGGATTAAGGATGAACTCATTATTGGTGAGCCAGGTTTCAGAGTTGAAAGAAGACTGGGTAGCGGTTAGAAGTTCAGAGGGTGAGTTAGCAATGGTGATAACTGTGGAGTTGTCTGGATATTGGACTAATGAGTATTGTGGACAAGAGGAGTAGAGTGAGTTGGTGAAGATATTGAATAGTAGTGGTCCAAGGATGGATCCTTGGGGAATACCCAATTTCACTGGAAGGGGAATCGATAGTGAGGACTGCCATCTTACTGATTGCTGTCGGTCAGAGGGATAGCTGGAGAACCATGTGGAATTGCCACCTTTCCAGATAGCAGGTACTTTAGCTTCAGAGATGGAACGGTTGATTAAAATAGATACTGGCAAAGCAACAGAGGGAACAGCTATCTGAAGAAAGTAAGATAGGATACTGTCAACAGAAAGAGAGCATGGTTTTAGTTTGGAAAGAAGGGTTTTGATGTAAGCAGTAGGGACTGCTTTAAGGAAAAAAAAAAGAGTTTGCAGAGTTGGCTGTAGGTGGAGGTTCCAAGCAATCTGGAACATTGTTACGGGAGAATTTTAGGTTAGAACTGAAAGGTTTGGCTATTGACTGAATGAAATAGGTGTTGGAGTTAGCAGTCTCTTTTGGAGATTTGTCAGGATATCATCCACCATTCAGACAAATTTTTATAAAATGTTCTCATAGTAATATGATTTTTCCATAACTGTATTACTAACCTCTTTTCTTCTTTATTCCATGCTTTCTCATTTATCCTTTTTATTCCTTTGCCTACTATATATATATATATATATATATATATATATATATATATATATATATATATGTCTGTGTGTGTGTGTGTGTGTGTGTGCGTGTGCGTGTGCGTGTGCGTGTGTGTGTGTGTGTGTGTGTGAGTGAGTGTGCGCGCGCATGTGTGTATTCCTCGTTTTCCTTTATCTCTAGCCATTTTCGCCAAGAACCTTCACAGCATCTGTCAAGATGCAACAGTTATATAATACGCTGATGACTCAACACTTGTCTGTTCAGCCAATGATTCTCAAAAACTCCTCTCTGTAACTCAAAAAGCCTTCCATGCCACTGAAAACTGGTTTCTTAATGAAAACCTAATACTAAATCCCCCAAAAAGCAAACTGTTGCTAGCTACACCTAACAAATATACCACAATACCCAGCCCATTTAATATTATATCCAGGGATGGGACTGTCAATTTCCCAGACACTCGCACTAAATTGCTAGGAGTGACCATTGATAACCTCAACCATTAAAAATATCCACAAAAAATTGGGCAGTCTATATAAAAATAAAACATTTCTAACACAAGCTGCTAGGATAACAATTGCTCAAACTCACCTACTTTCCACACTATTTTATGCCTCACCCATTCTCACCAATGTACCCAAAACCAAAACTGTCAAACTCAACACCTGTTACAATCAAACTGCAAAATTTGCTACCAGTGCCCCCTACTGAGCCCACCACTGCCATTCCCTAAAACAACTTGGATGGCTTGAATTTTCTAACCCCCTAAATTATCTTCAACTTTCCTTTGGTCAGAGCTGGTGTTTTGTCCGGTAGTAGGAGATTATGGACAATCTACTAGAATTACAAGCTAAAACTAGACAACTTTGCTCTAGCGACAAAAAATTTATAAAGGTCACCAAGACCAACAATACAGCAGGGGACTCCCCTCTTCCCTAACTACACAGGCAAAATTTTGGAACACCCTACCTACTACTATTATCTCAGCAGGCTCAAAAGACTCCGGAAAGAACACCTAAAGCACATATGCATATGTTCCCCACCTGGCTTACTCCTCAACTCTCTCACCTTACTCTTTCCCTCTGACTTCAGCTTCATCAAAACAATGCAACTTCTCTAGCTTCCTTCCCGTTCCAACTCTAATTCTAACCCTTTAGTCAATACCCATATGTCACTGCTAGGACATTCTTATCTATCCACTACACTTTTCTATTTACACCTCTACTCTTACTCCTCCTGATTTTCTTACTTAACCTGTTATCTAAGTTCCCATCTCTGTCTCTTCTCTACTACTATACTCCCTACTATGTCTAATATTTGCTCTCTTTGTTGCTATACCCCCTACTGTGGCTAACCTGCTCACAAGTCAACTGTATAAAGCAAAAAATGCAACCCCCTACTAACAGTGTTCACCATTATGTAATGTCTCAACCTAAAACTGTAAAAGATGTGTTCAGTCTACGTAAATATGTTACATCTTATGCTTCAATGCTATGTTACTAGTCAATGTTAAGTTTGGTACTATGTAAATTTGAATGCTTCTGTATGCACCTTATATTTTGCTTAAAATTTTACTGTGGAGCGTTTCTCCCTAGGCCTCCACTGAAAATGGACATGCATCTAGTCAGAATTTCCTGGTCAACAAATGTAAAATAAATAAATAAATATTGCAAGATGATCAGAAAAGCCTGTTTTAACTGCCTCCCCTTGCCCTATAACTAAACCTTCTGAAACTATAAAATAATCTATTTCAGTTTTATACAAACTCCTTTTGTAAGTCGATGAAATTTTGCTCCAAAGTTATAGCTTCAGACATCTTATAACTTCTAGTATTTTTCTTGTATTATTTCCTTTCTTTTAAGCTTGCCTAAGTCACAATTAAAATCTCCAATTATAATATTCATATTAATCGCAACATAGTCTAAAATCTGATGAAATAATCTTTCTCTTTCTTTACAATTGGTATAAGCATGTTATAATTCTATAGACTTGTTCTTGCCATTTTAAATATACAAAGGTTAATATTCCCATTGCTGCTAAAGTTACATTTAATATTTAATATACTTATGCAGAATAGAGCCATTTCAGAACATCTCTCATTTCCCAAATTTCAGATTATCTTTCCTACCCAAAGTTTCTCTGCTTGTAATCTTTCATTTGTTAAAATGCTTGTGTCTAGTATAATTACAGCTACATCACATGCATTACACCACTCCAAAATCCCTATTCTTCTTACTATATTCTCAATATCATTCACAGAAAGTACTCAAAAATTTTAAATTTCCTTATACTCATGGTTTCATAAGTGCAAAGCTAATTACTAGGCTAGCTTTCTTAATAGGCCATTTTATGCCTAGACAATTTCCCCTCCTAAAGGTAAGAATTGAACATTATACCTGGTGTCGGTGAGTCAAACACCGTAACCATTATACCAGCACCCAATCATTAGCTGCATATATTCTTTTTCATCCATTGCCATTTTTGTAGTTATCCCTTTAAATTTTTTTTCTGTCTTTTATCATTTTCCAGCAGAGGTCTTTTTTTCCCCTTGTACTACCTCCCAATTTATGCCTTCTAAATCACTTATTTCAGGAGCTTCTTGTGTCCTCTATTTTTTCTCATCTATTTTTCTATTTCTAGTACTTCTAAAATGTATTCTCTTTTTTCTTACTCTTATTTTCATTTTTGCAATCCATCCATAAATGTCCAATTTTGTTAGATTTGTAACATTTCAATTCACATTTTTAATCATGTCTCATTTCCCCACAAATATAAAATGTTTCTTCTGTCATAGTTACTTATCAAATGTCCCTTTTTTTTCCCACAGTAACACATGTTTTGGCTTGTCCCCAGTCCTTTATGACACCCCTATTTTCCTCTATACTTATGCTTGGTATATGCATATTTTTTCTCTTCCTATTTTAACACAATATAATAATCCCAGCCACCAGTTCATAAACCCCTTTTGTCATAAACTTTTGCAATGTCCAGTAATGTCCAGTACTTTTACAAAAGGTTTTGAAATATCCTTTCAAAGTCTTTCAACCTCGGTTTGAAATTGTACATGTTTTTTTTTACCTGTTAAATGCTTTTATCACAAAGATTCCATGGGTTACAGTCTTTTCCTTTTTCACATTCTCCACGAAATGTTTTCATCGAAAAAGCAGTCTCAAATATAATGCCACATCTCTTTGTTAATAAGAATAAATGCTATTACCTCATGTACTTTTACACCCAAAGCAGCTATTAAATTGTCCCACACTTCATACCTGTCCATTTCTTTGTCTTCTTTACTTTGAGTCCTTACCAAGTACTTCTGTTTTTCATTTTCTTTTGACTTCTTTTCTACCACTCCACTTTTGCCTTATTTTACTTTCTGTGCATTTATTTTCTTTTCCATCTCACTATTATTCAGGATTGTCTCTGCATCCTCCTTTTGCATTTCTTCATAATGCCCCCCAAGAAATATCTCCTTCATTTCTGGCTCCCCCTGTACCACCATTTCTTTAAGTAAATCATCCTACAACCCTGCCAACTGCAGGGCTGTAATTATACATCTATAATTTGTTGACATCGCCAAACAAATTTCTTTGAAACATCTCCTCAAAATCCTCCACATATTCTCCGGTCTAGATATTTGCTTTC
>NC_056734.1:833128141-833130641 GCF_019279795.1 Protopterus annectens
ACACACACACACAGAGACACACACACACAGAGACACACACACACAGAGACACACACACAAACACACACAGAGAGACATATACGCACACACACACACACAGAGACATATACGCACACACACACACACACACACACACACACACACACACATATACATATATATATATATATATATATATATATATATATATATATATATAAAACCGCGGTGGTGGTGCTGCGGTAGCGTTGTCGCCTCATAGCAAGACGTTGTCCTGTTCGATTCTCAGCTAGAGCGTCTTCTCTGTGGAGGCATACGTGGATGGGGCATGCCTTCGTTGAAGGCTGTGCATCAGGGCTGGTAACCCGGTACGTAAAAATCCACTACCAGTCATTAGCGGACCGGAGTTCTGCTGTGACGACCCCTAACCGGGAAAAGCCAAAAGAAACAATATATATATATATATATATATATATATATATATATATATATATATATATATATATATATATATATATATAGTTTTACCAATATTACAGATGCTCACTTAAAAACAAAAGGGGGAGAAAGCTGAATCTTTGGACTACTAGCACTTGCAGCAAACTATTACAGATTTGATTTTACAGAAATGGAGATCCCCACTAAATATTCTACAAAAATTATCACCTGCACAAAGAAAGCTCTCCTGAAAACTTGTACCCACAAATAACCCACCTGAAGCCAGTCCTTCAACTGATAAAGGAGACCCCCACTAAATATCCTACAAAAAGTATCACCTGCATGAAGAAAGCTCTCCTGAAAACTTGTAACTACAAATAATCCACCTGAAGCCAGTCCAACTGATAAGGTTAAAACTTGAACTTTACTGCTCTACTATTACCCTGTAAGCTGCTGATCTGGGTCTAAAGGCACCTATAGTCTGCCACCATACTAATTTGGGTCTCTCCTGTCTTTAAATTAGTTAGTCAGCCCCTGGCAGTAGTCCTTAGCCTGTAACCAATCCCTGTATATTGTAATACTTTCTTCCGTTTCCCTCTCCCAGCCCTGTAATTCATACCCTGAACCCATAACTTGAAGTTAGATTAGCAAACTAAGAAAAGCCCTCCAAGTACACCATTTATAATCTACACTCAGTTCATAAAATGGAATACAATACAGCTATACTGACAGCAGAAATTAAATACGGTCTAAACTCTGCTTATAACAACACCATATAGTTACCAATACCTTAGATAACAATTGGAGATCGTTAACATTTTGGAGACTGTTTGAGCCCTGCTACATTTCACTCCCTGCCTCCAATTTCCACCCGCCCCCAGTACCTCTACATTTATAGCTACTTAACCACACCCCCAACTCAACTATCCTATCAGCCATTACCTCTACTCCCTTTCCCACCTGTTCCTCCATCCTAACACTTCTCTCTACATACTCTCTTCTCCCACTCTGACACCTCAATATTGGTAGTAACTCCTTCTACTTTGGTGTATGTCCAACAATTAACCATCATGTTCCACTACTATGCACTACCCATTCTGCTAATCACCTATGTACTCTCCTAGTATGACAACCAGATGCTTATCGATCATCAATACCCTAATGGGCATACTTCCTCCCCAACTATAAAGCATCACACTTTCAACCAAATCTATGACAAAGGAAACAACTCAAGCCATGATACACTCCTCCAGCCTACCAAGCCCAGGCACACTAACTCCAAACCTAGACAATACTATAAACTCCTATATAAACTATTGAGGCTTCTAGTTAAATATAGACCCAGTATCATACTCAGTGGGGACATTCACCCCAACCCAGGCCCTTCCACCTCTGATATATACACCCCCACTAACTGCAACCTAAGCCAACCATCTAGAATCAGTAGACCAACTAACTCTCTCCTGACCTATCATCTTAATATTAGGAGTATTAATAACAGGGTACATAAACTACATTCTCTCCTGGCTGTCCACTCCCCTGAGATACTCTATCTGAGACCTAGCTAAAGCCTAACACTACTGACAATGAGGTGTTACCTCCTGGCTATAATATACAAAGGCTAGATCATTCTTCCAGGAAAGGGGGTGGGGTAGCCATGCTGTTTAAATCTGAGTTGAACCTGACCAGAGATGTTAACCAACCACTTCAGATTAACAACTCAGAGATTCTTGCCACTAAACTGTAGCTTAATAAAAGTAAATTCATTAACACTGTGTGTGTGTACATCCCCCTAGGCAATAACATAGCCACACTGGAGGATACTCTTCACTGGCTATCATGTCATTACCCTCAAGAAACCCTACTGCTGGGAGACCTTAATATAGATTGGGGAACCTGTTCCTCTGAATCCCCCTCTACCCACATCAATCTGCATGCTTTCACACAAACAATAACTACCCCTACCAGGCTAGGTAAACCCAACCAAAAAGAACGTATACTCGATTGGGTGCTTGTAAATAGTAATCCCCAACTATACACTGTGGGGACCTTTCCCAACAGTCTAAGTGATCATCTCCTCACT
>NC_056734.1:833135641-833140641 GCF_019279795.1 Protopterus annectens
CAGGAAGCCTTTTCCTCTGTTGAAACATGGTTATCCGATGCCCAATTAATACTCAACCCAAACAAAACTAAACTACTTATCTTCCAACCCACCAAACATACTCAAAACAAATCTCACTTTAACATCACAGCAAAAGACAACACCACCATATACCCAACTGAACACACCAAATTGCTAGGAGTGGAAATAGACAATAATCTAAAATTTGACATTCACATATCCATGACCATAAAAAAAAAATCCACAAAAAACTAGGAGCATTATACAGAAATAAACAATTTCTCACCAAAGCAGCAAAGATTTCAATAGCAAATTCCCACCTTATCTCCACCCTACTTTATGCCTCTCCAGTATATACCAACCTAAGGCAATGTGATCTAAACAAGCTAGAGACCTGCTACAATCGCAAAATTCGCCACAGGGGCATCCTACCGTAGTCACCACTGTCTCTCACTTGCTGAACTGGGCTGGCTTGAACTCCCTCACCTCCTTCAGTGGTATCAACTCTCACTCGCCCACAAACTAGTAAACCATCCACTAAATGTCCCATCCCTCCAGAATCTACTCCAACCCTATCGCACCACCAGACCACTAAGATCCAGCAACAAAAATCACTTGCAGATCACTAAAGCCAATAACTCTGCTGGTGAAGCAATATTCTCTTGCGCCATAGCCAAATTATGGAACTCACTCCCACCCACAATTACCTCCGTACCATCATGCACCAACTTCAAAACTTTATTAAAAGCGCACCTAAAAACATGCTGGCTATGCCCTTGCAACTCCCACTTTAATATCATCCACCCCATCCAACTACTACCTTTCTTTCACCTCCACTAACTACCTTGATGATAGCAAGCTCAGATGCTCATAAGCCTAATACTTATTATACAGCAGGAACTTCTCATTGTTACATTTGTTAATGCCCGTTAAGTACTTCACAGATAAAGATTCTAGTTGTCTACTGATGTACTATGTTCTTCATCTGTAAATATGTTGCAAGTAATTTCTATGTTAAATTGTTAATTGTAATCCAATGTAACTACTGTCGGTTTATTTTACTGTGGAGCTTTACTCCCCGGGCCTCCGCTGAAAATGGACCCACGTCCAGTCGGACACTCCCGGTCAACAAATTTAAATAAATAAATTTTATATATATATATATATATATATATATATATATATATATATATATATATACATACATACATACATACACACACACACACACACACACATACATACATACACACACTCGCACACACGCACACACACATTATATATATATATATATATATATATATATATATATATATATATATATATACACACACACACATAAATATATATATATATCTATAGGTTCATAGGTTGGTACTAGGCTATCAACCCTAGGGCCTATACAAGCCTAGCCATAACAATTCCCTGGCTATTTCTTCCCACACTAATTTACTTCCCTGGACCCCTGTCTAGCAGGGTGACTGACGTGATCCCCGGGGTGAATTTCCTTTCTCCCATCCAATCGTCAAGGTTCCTTTTGAAGAGGACCAAAGAGGCACTCTGCTTGACATGTATGGGCAATCTATTCCAGAGTCTGGGGAGTCTCTGGGTCAGGAACCTATCCCTCCAGCATGTTTTGTTTATTGTGATGACAAGGTTTAGATCCCTGGAGCATGTGGCTCTGAGGGATTGGGATTTCTTTAAGTGTAGCATGTCCAACAGCTCTGGGTTTGACATGGCCTTGTATGTTAAGCAAGGATCGCCTCTGAGTAGACGATATGCGACAGAGTATAGCTGGAGTTTTTTAAGGTGGTCAGCGTAGGGCATCCGCTTTAGGCCTGTGATTCTTTTAGTGAGGTATTTCTGTGGCCTTTCCAGTTGTTGCAGATGTCTTGAGAGGTACATACCAAACAGGGCATTGTATTCTATAATGGGTCTAATGAGGGATGAGTACAGTGGGACAATGACCTCCTTTTTTCTGGATGAAAAGCCCTTGGTGATGAGGTGTGCCACATAGAAAGATTTCCTGACTGTTGTGGCGATGTGGTTATCGAAGGTGAGACCACTGTTCACCTGTGTCCCTAAGTCTCTTATCAAGCTTTCGGAGTTTAGTGTACTGCCACCTACATGGTAATTCACGGATACATGTTTTTTCCCAAAGGGGATAACTATACATTTCTTGGCATTGAGCTTGAGCCCATGGCTCTGGCACCAAGCATCTGTTTCTATAAGGCCCTTTTGTAGAGTATCCACATAATTTGCGGATTCAATAATGGCTCCCAGTTTGCAGTCATCTGCAAATTTTGTTATCCAGAGTCCCTTAGTGTTACTTCAGAGAAGTAGATGCCAAACAAGAGCGGTCCCAGCACTGAACCCTGAGGTACTCCACTTGTCACTTGTCTGGAGCTGGATTTGGAGTCGGCTACTTTTACAGTGTGGGTTCTATCAGTAAGCCAGTTAGCAACCCATTGGATAACGTAGGGATTGGATAACGTAGGGATTAATGCCCAGCTTAGTAAGTTTATCTATGATTCCAGAGTGGGGGATGGTGTCAAAGGCCTTGGCAAGGTCTACATAGGCTGTGTGGACCACCTTACCCTTGTCCATGGCTCTGGAGACTGATTCGAAGAAGTCAATCAAGTTCAGGAAACAAGATCAGCCCTTCACGAACCCAAACTGGGTGGGGTCCAGTGTTTGAAGGTTGCCAATGTCTTTGTTTATAAGTTCCATGATCATACGCTCCATGGCCTTGCAGATAAGGCTTGTCAGACTGATGGGACGGTAGTTTCCGGGATCCAAGGTGGAACCCCCTTGTGGAGTGGGATAACTGTAGCTGTGCGCCACTCAGTGGGCACGAAACCTGAGGTGAGGCTATGATTAAACATGACACTTAGGTGAGGTGCCAGTTCCATATTGTAGTTCATGTAGTACACAGCCCGGGATGTCATCTGGTCCCATGGATGCTGTATTCTTAGCTATGGAGAGTGCGTTTTTTACCTGTGTGGCCATTATTACCGGAATTTGGCAATCTTCCGGTATTGAGATGGGCCATTTAGGGGGGGGGGGTGAAGTTGTCACTGAATCGATCTGCCAGGATATTGGCAATATCCTTGGGATCAGTATATTTAATGCCATTCTGTTTTAGCTCAGAGCAGATCTGAGCATTGCCATTTAGATTTTTGACATAGTTATAGAATGCCTTGTTGTTGTCTTTGGAACCTTTGGCAATTTTATTTTCGTAACTAGCTTTGGAGGATTTTATGAGGGATCTCAGTTTCTTACGGAGGCTGGTAAGGAAGTTTTTTGCATCCTGGGATTTTCCTCTTTTCTGCAACAGTTTCTTCCTTTTGTTGTAAAGTTTGTTTATGGCAGGGGACCACCAGGTTGGCTTCTTTTTTTTTTGGATGAGAGCATCTTGGTTCTATTTGGGATGGCACGATTTATGCATGAGTGGATGTGCTCGCATAGTGCCTTAGTGTAGGATTCAGCAGTTGAACTTTCAGCTCCCATCTGCATGGGTGTCATGAAGTTTGTCACTTCTGACTTGAGTAGCATGAAGTTGGCTTTGGAGAAGTTTTTTATGGAGATTTCCTTACTGGGGGGTGGGGGTGGGATGTGGATGTTAAGGGTGATTAGCTTATGGTCAGACTTGACTAACGAGGGGGTGACCATAGGTATGGAGCATCAATTTCCCATGTTGGTAATGGCCAGGTCTAGGATATTGGAGCCCCTGGTGGGACTATGGATTAGTTGATCCAGGGCGTTGGAATTTATGAATTCCAAGAATCGTTGGGCAAAGGTGTTGGTACATGAGTAGCTTTCCCATTTAATGGCAGGGTAGTTAAATCACCCAGTATTAGGGTGTTTGGTTCTATCTGAATATTTTCCAGTATGTTTAGAAAGGTGTAGTGAGAATCTTGGGATATGGTGGGGGATCTGTAGGAAGCTACAATTTGGATTGCAGTCTTACCTAGGGTTAGATGCTCCTGGAGAATTTCAGACGCATTGTGTTGGGCAACTAGCCTGGTGGTGTGAATATCCTTGGTGAACATTGACACTCCTCCACCTTTAGTGTTTCGGTCCTGCTTTGGTGGCCGAAACGTGTGGTAAGACTTGTAGCCTGGTATTGCAGGGGTGCTCTCTGGAGCCTTGAACCAGGTCTCAGTTACTGCACAGATATCGATGTTCTCCATTTTTAGGAGTGCCTTCGAGAGAGTGCATTTTGAGGTTTAGGCTTCTAGCATTGAGTAGCATTACCTTCAGATTTTGCATGCTTGTACCCGTTACGGTGGTGGTTTTGTTCTTTGAACTTTGCCTAAAAAAGGCACTATAGGGGTGGCAAGAGCCTTAGCCAGTAACCTGAATCCCAGAGGCGACAGGTGCAGACCATCTCTGGCAAAGCATCGTGGTCTGTCAATCATGTCATCCCAGGCAGACAGATACTGGATCCCCTTTGAATGACACCAGAAGCTTAGCCAATTGTTGAAGTCAATCATTTTGTCCTTATATTGTGGTATCATTCTGGGCGAAGGCAGGATGCTACTCAGGGCTAGGGTCATACCTGCCTGGGCCACATGATCCGAGAGCTCTTCCATGTCTGTTTTCATGTAGTCCAGGGAGGTACGTCTCAAGTCATTCACTCCAACATGGACAATGACAGAGTCATATTTGTACTTGTTGTGGAGTGACTTGAGTGCATGCATTATGTGGCGGATCTTGGCACCCGACATGCAGCTGACTGTAATTTTCTCCTTGTTCAACCTGGTGAGAGGGACATCAGTGTGCTGGACTATAGAGTCACCTATGACTAAAGTGTTAGGCACATTGTCTTGCCTTAGGGGCTGTTGCTGGGTGGCACACAGGTGTTTTGAACTATGTGACACTATGGTTGTGATTGGTGTTTGTTTGCGTTTCAGGTTCAGAGGTCCTTGTTGCTTGGGCAAGTTACAGTTAAGGGCCTCTGCATACGTGGATTTAGTGTTGCTATATGTGGGCGTTGG
>NC_056734.1:833145641-833150641 GCF_019279795.1 Protopterus annectens
GCTCATTCTCTCTGCTACACATTCCAATAGGTGCCCTCAAACAATTCAAAACCGAATCTCTTACTCTGTATGTTAAATGTACTCCCAAAAATGTACTCCCAAATGCCTAACAACCATAAAATGAATACCAACCACTGATTAAGCTCCTATCAGTCCTGATATGCAAACCTCCTGTTCCATGGCTATTGCTCAGCTAGCTCCTATGCACTATTAAAAAGGTCAGAATCTTGCGTAAAGCCACAGCATGTTCACCTCAGACATACCATTCATCACATGAGCTCTATACTGCCATCAAAGCATTCTACATTTCTTACTTCAAATGGTAAATGTACTCCCAAATGCTTAGGTACCATAAATGATTAGCAGTCACTGATTAAGCTCCTATCAACTCACATATACAACCACCTTTTCCATAACTCACCTCTGCATTATCAAAAAACACATTCAAGCACTCAGAGGCACAAAACATTCACCTCATATGTGGCATCCATCACAGAAGCTCCTTACCAATACAGAAGCATTCTGTATAACTGGAACTAATACACAGGATAAAATCCATGCCAGTGAGGATATCAACCACTTGATTTTCCAAAGCAATAAAACGTTTACCTTATTTCCCCATCCTCCATCTATTCTTGCAACTCTGCCTTTGTTACCATCCCCAGGACATCTACAAATCTTAATCAGCTACTCAGCTTCAATTTTCTCGTTTTGTGTAATGAAAGCGTCAGTTTCTTTCCAGTTCCAACCCAACAAAAACCTCTCGAATATACTTTATTTAAACTGCATGTTCCACATTAAAAGGGTCTGTCACACATTTAATGATGACATTTTTAACAAATATCTGTTGTAAATACAGAATCATGTCAATTCATCTATATACTCTTAATTACAGCATTATTAACCATACATGAGCTTTCTAGATGCAGCTGTTAGTAAAACTTTCACATTAAGGAGAGCTACATGAATGTACACAAACATTATTGAGTTACCTAGAAACTTTAAAACAACTACGACCGATTAAAAAACATGTTCAATCACTTGTTACTGGCTGCTGTGCATACTGCTCTTAAAATGTAAATAAGTAAATTTTTTGTTATTTTTCACGTGTTCTCTTTTCCTTGCATCTATTTCAATTATATATTTTTTTATGTTATATTTCAGTTATATTTTTAATCATCATTTCAGTTTGCTAAGGACACTAGGGTTGTGGCTGAAGTGACAACCTGATGCCTTGTGCACAAATGGGGGAAAAAAAAAAAAAAAAAAAAAAAGAGGGCTGTGAATGGATGGATCAGGGCTGTTGGTTGAAAAGTCGGCCAGTATGAGTGTCTCATAACCTATTTAGGGTCAAATAAAACTGAATTTAATTGACACTGTGGCCAGTTTTTGACTGCAGTTACATAGTCCATCAATAGGCAGTTCAGCCCAAACAAAACCGTCAAACTATGTATTTTCTTATTCATTTACAAATTTAAAATTCTCAGTTCAGAAGAAAAGAACCATTAGGTCTGCAAATCCCCCACTGAGAGAAAAATAGGGAGACACGTTTACATTCAAACATATAAAGTGCTGTCATTTTTGGGCTTCAGTTCAAATATCTTAGAACAAAAGGTACACGCACGCAGGACAATGTGCACGGCCCCAGAAAACCAATAGTGTCCAAAAAAGCGAGCCAGCACGTGAGGATTGCGCTTGACAAAAATTTATTTAAAAAAACATTCTCAATATAATGGCAGTATACCATTATAGAAGCAAACCGGTTTCGGCTCAAACCAAGCCTTTATCAATGCACAAAATCAAAAACAGTTGAAAAGTCTCACCACCATTTTGGTCCTGTACTTATAGTCCTTGTCTTAAAGAGACATGCACCATTGTTACCAAAACATGCTTCCAAAATTGAAAAAGTATATAGAAAAAAGGAACAACCATTGAAAAATATATATTGAAAAAAAAAATATATATATAACATTGTAAGGGAAAAATGAAAAATAAAAATATTGACATAATACCCATTCGTATTTTAATTGAATATTTCCCTTAATAAGTAATATTCAATGTGTCCCAAATTAAACATTATTAAAAAATATTTGAAAAAAAATTTTTATGGTACATGTTAATTGTGTCCACTAAAGTGTATCAAGTCAGTATGTCCTTCAAACCTATATATGCTTTGATTGTCATATCCTAGCTATTCTGATATGTTTAACCCGGGTCTAAATAAACCCCCCAGTTTTATAATCCACATATTTTCCATTTGGTTGAGTTTCCTGTGCCAACCAGCTTTAAAACTTGTGTGTGATACTATCCTATCTATAATTATAAATTTGAAAACAGCAGATGGGTGTTCAATAGTATGTTTAAACAATGCATTGGTAATGCGTTTATTTCTAATAGCACTCATGTGTTCACCTATTCTGAATTTCACTGGCCTAGATGTCTGTCCAATATAAAAAGAAGGACAGGTGCATGTAGCCAAATAGACAACCCAATCCGAACTACAATTAGCAAAAATTCTGATGTCAAAAATTTTTGGAATGTTTTTACTTGTAAATTCTGTTGTTTTTACTATGTGTTGACAGGCAGTGCAATTACCACAAGGAAAACAGCCCGTTAATATATCCCCAAGTATAGTCATTTGTTGTGGAGGGCTAGGAATGTATCTTTTGTAATGGGTGAAATATGAATTCATATTCCGTCCTCTTCGATAAGAGAACAAACATTGATCAGACAACGTCCTGTTAAGGATATCATGTGATAAAAGAATCCCCCAGTGCTGGTTAATAATATCCCTAAATCGGTCAGTATTGGTGCCATAAGTAGTGACTAACCGTAAAGATTGATTAGTTTGTTGCGCCAAAGAAGCCCTGTCCTCTGATTTGTATTGCAACAATTCCGTGCGTGTTAACCTATTGGTTTGTTCCAAAACATTTGAAAGGTGATGGGGATTGTAGCCACATTTGAAAAACCTGTTGGATAGGTCAAGGCTAGAATTTGAATATTCTTGTTCAGAAGAGCAGATCCGTCTGATTCTCATAAATTGAGATTTTGGGATGTTGCGGATGATGTGGCGTGGGTGGGAGCTCTGAGCATGTAATAATGTGTTATATTCCAGAAATTTCCGATGAACGGAAGTAGCCAAAGTATTGTCCGAAAGTCTAGTGACCCTAACATCCAGAAACACAATGTTAGAATGCTCAATGTTAACAGTAAAATTGATACCAAAAGAATTGTTGTTCAAGTAAGACACAAACCGAGATAAACCTTCCCTATCACCACGCCACACCATCCAGCAATCATCTAGGTATCTGCGCCAGATATTGTATATATAAATTGTGCTGAACATCATATATGAATGTAGCCTCATAGTACCCCATAAACAGATCTGCATATATGGGTGCAAACGAGGCACCCATAGCCGTGCCCTTGATTTGCCAATAGGCCTTCCCCTGATAGTAAAAGATATTTTTACGTAGCACCATTTCAGTTAGCTTAATCAAAAAGTTGCTGAAACCTGTGGAATAAAGGTTGGATTTGAATAACCAATAAGAGACTGCAAGAATTCCTAGATCATGTGGAATGCTTGTATATAACGAAGCCACATCCAATGTACAGAGCAGCCAATTAGATTCCAGTTGAGAATCATTAATAATATTAAGGAATTCCGTAGTGTCTTTGATACGGGATCGGATAAGAGTCAGCAGTGGTTTCAAATAGTGTGTGAGGAAAGCTGACAACGGCTCCGTAAGGGACCCTCTACCCGACACAATCGGTCTACCCGGGGGATGAAGTGGATCTTTGTGTATTTTGGGTAGTAGATATAAATATTGTGGAGTAGGTTCATCCACTTTGAGTTGTTTGCCTACCTGCTGTGTTATAATCAGTTCAAATATCTGACACAATATTCTACAATAGTGCCTTAACTTAACCAAAAGCAGTGGCACAGCTAGAGTCTGTGCTGCCGAGGAATGTCTAAGTTTGCAGCCCACCCCCACAAAATTCATGGTCAAATGAGCCTCCCGATACACAGACCCCCCACAGTCATTCCAGTGTCCCATATGGCTATTTCTCCCCATTTACCATAAACACTGTAATGTGCATACTGCTCTATGCTTTACTTCTACATTTATTATGGATTTCATTTAAAAATTTATTTTAAAATTTTATGGCACAAACACTGATAATAGAAATCTGCTAAACAAAGGAAAACAGTTTCACAATGAAAATAGACTTAGCATTAAAACTTCTCTGCCCTTTAAACTCACATTCATTGAAACAGCATTGGAACTCACATTCAAAGAAAATGCATCTGGCCAGTGACGGATAAAAAGTTTAACTTTGGGCTGTTTTCAAATCATAGGCCGCTTGCACACATATTTACGAGCACGCAGACATACATGTGTTCTTTGATTCCCCTTCTTGATTGTATTAAATTATATTCCTTATATAATACAGCGCATTTGTTAGAGCATGTTATAAATTTATTATTTTGAACATTTAATACATAAAGCAACAATGACAAAACTGCCCAATTCAGAAAATTTCCATCAAAGTCTACTGAAACTTCTATCATTACAAGCCACCAATATCAGGAAATATGCGCAATCTCTGCAAGTCATCTAAATCCATATTAAAGAGATCTGTAACTAATGAAGTTGCTGCTAGCAAACAACTTCATATTTCATTGTTTCATCTACAAATAAAGTGCCTGTTACCCTTGAAGAATAAATTGCCCATGTTACATAAGCTAGTAATATTGCAATAGGGAATAGATGGCAAACTGATTACCTAGTAATGATGAAACTTATCTCCTCCAAAGGAGAATCTACACAGAACTGCAGCATCCAACTCCTTTAAAGTACAACATAGTACCATATCAGCAATCCATCTACATACTGTGGGATTAGAACCCACAGCTTTCTACATCAAAAGCAAGTATACTATCTGCTGTGTTACTAGCAATGCAAACTGGGCATAAGCAGAACTTCTCCTTCCCAAAA
>NC_056734.1:833158141-833208141 GCF_019279795.1 Protopterus annectens
TGCTCCCCTTCCATCTGGTCTCTTGCACACAAAATATACCAACCTTAGTATCTCGAGACCAAAGTGTCTAATCTGCAAATGCGTGAAAGTGCAGAATATCAAACCTGGAAATGTTGAAACCACGGTACTGATGGTGCGTTAGGCAAGTGTGGTTTTCTTAAGGGTTATGGGGAGGGTTTGTGTGTTTATGAGTGTGTCAGGGAGTGTTAGGTGTGGGTTAGGGTAAGTATGTGAGAGTGTGAGTGTGTCAGTGTTGAGAGTGGTGGTGTTTGTATCTCTGTGATGTGTGTTTGTGCGAGTGGGGTGTGGAATGTGTGTTGGTGGATTGTGTGTGTGTGTTGGTGTTTAGTGCGACCTCAGAGTTAGCATATATAAGTAGGGGGGCGTGGGGTGTGCAGGGGGTCTGCCCCCCTGCTTATAATAAGTAAGTGTGTGTGTGTGTGTGTGTGTGTGTGTGTGTGTGTGTGTGTGTGTCTTGTGTGAGGTAGGTGTAGTTGTGTTTGTGTGTGTGCTTTAACAGTCGCAGTTTTCTTACTTACTTTTCTTAGACAACAACTTTTTGCATTTGTTGTAAATTCTGTTGATGCTGGATGTCCACCAGGGTGGCTTGTTTTTACCTGGGGCCCTGGTTTGATTCTCTCTGGAACAACAAGTGATTGGACAGAGCTTTACTGTAAGCTTTGGTGTACTTAACACTTCCAGCTGGGGGTGGGGATTGGAATGCATTTATAACTTCCCCTAGAAGGGTACAGGTTGCCTTGGTGAAGTTATTTAGTCTGACTTCATCCTTTGAGAGTTCTGGTGTTAGTGCCAGTTTGAAAGCATCTGATTTGTGGTCAGATCTAACTAATGAGGGTCCAACTACAAAGTTACATAACAGAGGAAAACTCCAATATGGGCAAAAGTAGCTTTGATGAACTTTGACTTTTCACATTCACCTTAACTGCTTAGGTTCATACTAGGCTATCTGCCCAAGGGCATTTATAAGCCTAGCCCTGAGTTTTTGTGGCTTTCGCGAGTTTTTGTGGCTTTCGCCACCCCTTTAGTTTGAAGAAAACTATGTCCATTATTTTGCAGTGCCTCTGTCAAGCAGAGACACTGAGGTAATCCCTGGGGTATATCTGCGATCTCCCATCCATTGGTCAAGATTTCTCTTGAACACGGTTAGCGAGGTGCTCTGCCTCACATGTACTGGGATTTTGTTCCACAGCATAGGGAGTCTTTGGGTAATGAATCTGTCCCTCCAGCACGTCCTATTAATAACCGTGTCAAGGTTTAAGTCTCCCGCCCTTGTAGTTCTGAGGGATCTAGATTTTTTGAGGTGAAGCATGCTCATCAAATCTGGGTTTGACATGGCCTTGTATGTCAGGCACAGGTCACCTCTGAGCAAGCGGTAAGCGACTGAATAGAGCTGAAGTTCTTTCAGTCGGGCAGCATAAGACATATTTTTGAGACCCTTTATCCTTTTGGTGAGGAACTTTTGGGGCCTTTCCAGCTGCTGCAGGTGTCGGGTCAGATACATTCCGAATGGGGCATTGTACTCAATCATTGGTCTGATGAGTGATGAGTACAGGGCGACGATGACCTCCCTTGATCTAGATGTGAATCCCTTCATGATCAGGTGGGCAATGTAGAAGGTCTTCCTAACTACTTTAGCAATGTGAGTGTCAAACGAAGGTTACTGTCAACCTGAGTCCCCAGATCCCTGATAACTTCTTCTGTGCTCAGTGGATTGCCACCTATATGGTAGCTAGGGGTAACCTTGTTTTTCCCGAAGGGTATGATTATGCATTTCTTGGCGTTTAACTTTAGGCCATGGCTCTGGCACCAGTTATCCGTTTCTGTGAGACCCTTCTGAAGGATATCTGTGTCAGATGTGTTTTCGACTATGGCGCCCAGTTTGCAGTCATCTGCAAACTTTGTCAGCCATAACCCTCCTGTGTTTGCTTGTACTTCAGAAAAGTAGATGCCGAACAAGAGTGGGCCCAGGACTGAGCCCTGTGGGACCCCACTTGTGACAGGCTTTGAGTCTGACATGGCGCCAGCAACTCTAACCCTGTGGGTTCTGTCACTTAGCCAGTTTGCAACCCATTTTGTGATTTATGGGTTTACATTTAAGCTGATGAGTTTTTCAACGATACCTGAGTGGGGTATTGTGTCGAAAGCCTTTGCCAGGTCGAGGTAGGCTGTATGGACTGCCTTTCCCTCATCAATGGCCTTGGTGACTGTTTCAAAAAAGTCGACCAAATTTAAAAGGCATGATCTGCCTTTGACAAAGCCAAACTGGGTTGGATCCAAAGTCTGCAAGTTCCCTATGTCTTTATTTATGAGTTCCATTATGATCCTCTCCATGGCTTTGCAGATCAGGCTTGTCAAGCTGATGAGACGGTAATTTCCAGGGTCGGTGGAGGCACCGCCTTTGTGAAGTAGGACCACAGTTGCAGTGCGCCACTCCTTGGGTACGTATCCTGAGGTGAGGCTAAGATTAAACAGCTGTCCTAACTGCGGGTTTAATTTCTCGTTAAGTTCGTGGAGCACACAGCCGGGGACACCATTCGGTCCCATGGATGCTGTGTTTTTCGCCTTAGAGAGAGCAGTTCTCACCTGGGCGTTAGAGATGTTTGGGGGGCTACAATCCTCTGGTATAGATATCTCTCCTTTTGGGGGGGAGAAGTTTGCACTGAACCTGTCAGCCAGTATATTGGCAATGTCTGTAGGTTCAGTAATTTTCACATCATTTTGAACTAATTCTGAGCATATCTGGGAGTTTCCTCCCAGGTTTCTAACATAGCTAAAGAAGGCCTTATGATTGTCTTTTGAGTCCTTAGCGATTTTTCTCTCAAAATTTGCCTTGGATGATTTTATGAGAGCTCTTATTTTTTTAACTTATAATGATCAAAGGTGTCTTACCTTTTAAGGATTGATTTTTCTCTCAAAATTTACCTTGGATGATTTTATGAGAGCTCTTATTTTTTTACTTATAATGATCAAAGGTGTCTTACCTTTTAAGGATTTTGCTCTATCTTGTAGTAGCTTCCTCCTTTTGTTGTAGAGCTTGTTTATGGCTGGGGTCCACCAGACTGGACGCTTGCCTTTGGTACAAAGAGTCTTTGTTTTGTTTGGGATTGCCTGATCCATGCAGTCATGTAGGTGCTGGTAGAAGGCATTTGTAAGTGATTCAGCGGCTTGAGTAATGTTTACTGCCGGCTCGGGGGCCTTAAAAGAGACCACACTAGTCTTTAGAAGTGTGAAGTCGGCTTTTGAGAAGTTCTTCACTGTGGTCTTTTTATCTCAGGTGGGGGCGGGATGAGGACCTCCAGTGAGATTAGTTTATGATCTGATCTCACCAGTGAGGGGTATACTTCCGGTGTTGAACATTGTGATCCCATGTTTGTGATGATGAGGTCAAGTATGTTTTCACCTCTTGTGGGGATGGTGACTAGTTGTTCCATGGCATTTGAGTTTATGAATTCCAGGAACCTTTGGGCTAGAGTGTTTGGGCTTGAGTAGTGATCCCAGCCTATTTTAGGGTAATTGAAGTCACCTAGTATGATGGTGTTTGGAGATACATTTATCCCCTCCAGTGTTTTCAGGAAAGCTATGTGAGTTTCCTGAGTTTGAGAGGGTGGCCTGTAACATGCTACAAATTGCAGAGCAGTTTTGCCTATGGTTAATTGCACCTGGATGGTCTCCGATGCATCGTGCGTTGCCACCAACCTTGAGGTGTGGGTGTCCTTGATGACTATGGACACCCCCCTCCTTTCTTGGTGTTGTCCGGATTTTGGGGCCAGAACGCATGGTATGAGGTAAAACCTGATAGTGCTGGGGTGCTCTCAGGAGCCTTGAACCAGGTTTCAGTCACAGCACAGACATCGATGTTCTCCAAACTGAGAAGGGCCTCGAGTGCGTGCATCTTGAGGTTGAGACTTCTGGCATTGAGCAGCATTACCCTTAGTTTTTTTCCTTTTTTGTGTTCTAGGGTGGTAGGTTTAGAATTTGAGCCTTGCCTAAAAAAGGCACTATGGGGGTGGCAAGAGCCTTTGCCAATATCCGGAACTCCAGGGGTGACAGGTGCAAGCCGTCCCTTGCGAAGCAGCGTGACTTGTCCAGCATGTCATCCCAGGCAGACAGACATTGGATCCCCTTTGAATGACACCAGAGTTTAAGTCAATTATTAAAGCTGATCATCTTATCTCTGTATTGTGGCATCATTCTTGGTGAAGGTAGGATACTGCTCAAAGTCAGGGTCATACCTGCCTGGGCTACACAGAGAGCTCCTCAATGTCTCTTTTCATGTAGTCCAAGGAGGTACGTCTCAGGTCGTTTACACCAGCGTGGACAATGACTGAGTCGTACTTGTACCTGCTGTTGAGAGACCTGAGTGCTTGCGTTATGTGGCGGATTCTAGCGCCCGACAGGCAGCTTACTGTGACCTTCTCCTTACTCAATCTGGTGAGCGGGACGTCAGTGTGTCTGACTATGGAGTCACCAATGACGAGTGTGTCTGGCATTGTGTTTGGCCTTAAGGGCTGTGACTGTTTGGCACACTGACTGTGTGGTCTATGTGTTGCATGTGTTGTGTCCTGAGGTGGTAGTTGTTTGGGTGTCTGCTTTGGTGGCCTCTGCTGTTTTGGTAGATTTTTGATCAGAGACTCCGAGTATGTCTTTGTGTGTTTATGTGTATGATTTGAAGTTGTGATAGTACTATGCGAGACTGGGTGTGTGGTGTGTGTGGTACCCTTCTCCTCCTGTCTGGTCTTGCCAGTCTTATGTTGAGAGAGCTCAGCCTCCAGTTTGGCTGTATAGTTGCATCTCTCGCATGTATTTGTGTTTTGTGGGAGAAGGAGAGGGTTGTCTGTGTACATGAGGCAATTGTAACATTGCCTCAATATTCCCAGGTTCACCAGCTGAGCAGGAGAGGACACTAGCAACTGATCCCTCGACATGCTAGAAGGGATAGACAAAAAAACTTAAAAAAAGACTGAGGGGGATGTGGGTGATCGAGAAAGGGGTTTTAGGCTGGTGGGGTACTATCTATAGTAAAAGTGCTATATCAAGATGAAAAGTACTGTAGGAGCAAGTGCTAGGCTTTACAGATAGAGAATAGTCTACTTGGGAATCAAGTAGAGATGAACATTTTAGTTATAGGATACGCTGGTTAGATCAGTAGTACAGTTCAAGGAAGGCTGTTTTAAGGGAAAATTTGAAGAATGGACTTTAGGTAGCCCGAATAGTTTAACCTTGATTAACCGCCGCTGCTCTTGCGTGCTCCTGTGGCAATTGGGGGCTGGAAAAAACAGGAAATGACCCAAAATGGCCAATGAATTACTAGTTGCTGTCTCTAACCACTCCTCTGAGGACAAACAGGCAGCTCAGTACTCCCCACTCTCACTGGTGAGTAAAGAAACTTCCCTCTGGCCACACAAGAAAATGGAGGAACACAGGAACCAAATACAAAGCCCAGGGATCAGCAAATCTGGTCTCTGGGACAACTAGCTAGGAAAGTTAGGAAAGCAGAAGTATTTTTTTGTTTTTTTTAGTTTTTTTTGAACAAACAACAGAAAATACAGTAAATGCTTTGTTTTTTCGGCTAAATTGCTATCAAAGGCTAGTACACTTGAGTGTATTAGCCTGTTTGTTAACTTTTAAGCAAAACTTTAGCCAAGAAGTGCAATCAACAATTTAAGCACAGAAAAACAGGAAAAACAGGTAATATAACAGCAAAATAAGCACAAACAGTGGTCGAAAAGCACAATTAATCGAAAACAGCAATAAAAATGCTAAAAAATACTTATAAATCAAGAATGACAAGAACCCATATATTTATCAGAGCAATCTTGAAACCTACAATCTTGAAATGTACAATTCCAGGGCCATAATGCAGAAGATCAAAACAGTGAAAGCCTCATGCAAGACTCATGATAGCAGCTGTTCCTGCGTTTGCACTGGTAGGGAAATTCATGATGCAAGATTTTTAGACACTGTGATCTTCAGCATTTTGGCCTTCAATTATGGCCCCAGGACTGTGCATTTCAAGAATGTGATAGTAAACCTGGATAAATATGCAGACGTACATATAATCACCGTTGTTGCAGGTTCTACGTGTGCGCCAGCTGTGATTCACTGCTGTTTGTGGTCTTTTCTCTCCTATTGTGACAGCAAAATTACTGTATTTAATTAGACAAATACAGGCAGGCGTACTCCCCCCACATGACAGCTGATGGGAGTTCCCCTATTTATAGGTTCATGGGTGACTATTAGGCTAACTACCCTGAAGGGTTATTTTAAACCTAGCCATTAATTGGAGGTCAAAATCAAATCCTGTACCATGTGTCTTTGAGGTGAAGACATTAACCATTATGCCAAACCAACCCCAAACACATTTTAAGGTACTTTATTCTGTATGCTGTTTTCCACTAATTCTGATTCTCCAACAAAATTAGTTTCAGTCAAATAAGTTTTCAACCATTGGTCCAATGTTTTGTGATTCAGCCAAATGTGAATTCTGTCATCCATCCTAGACAATTAGATTATTTGTAACAAAACAAAAAAAAGAATGGTTTCTGTTTATTCCAGCCATAAAATAGACTTGTTTTATTGAACATATTTGCCAGAAAAGAATAACTCAAAATGTAAGGTGGGCTTTTTTTTTTTAAACACTTTTAACTGAATTATCACTTGTGACATAGGCACACTTACATTTACATAAAGTAATCAAACTCATATTAGCAAGTTACATTTACAAATATTATACACTTCACATATTGCTCTTTACCACATAATCAAAGCAACATTACATACATTGTTCAATTCCCGACCTGTCTTAAACCTCATTCTCTTCCAAAACATTTTTCTTAAGGTGGACTTCCTTGGCTCATATCAGAAGCAGAAAATAATGTTTCTTGGATTCTACTAATTTCAGCTCAATTCAAATCAAAATAAAAGTGGTAGCTTTTCATGCAAGCCAAATTCAGTACAACAGGTGGTCATCTTAGTTTCTTATACTGCTAGACAAAGTTGAGACTTTACATTTCACGTATGACTGTATTTAAAAGCTCAAACCTTCATTTCTGTCCTTTTTTTTGGTTCAAAACTAACAGATGGACCCTTTTCATGGCTTGCCACTGAGAGGCTGCATGAAGCATTTCATACCCCCCACTTACTTCTTTATACAGTCCAGAGAAAAAAAAAATCCTGATTTAATTGTACAAGTAGCAGGCAGCACTGAACACTTCAACATTCTGCATTTTTCACTTAAGATTACAATACTGCTTTTTTATATGAAAATCCTTCTATCTTGCTGTTAACTTCCAAATTACGAGCAGCACCAAACACTTCAGGGATACTGTACAAGTCAAACCAGAAATCTCATTCACAAAACTATGACTGCAAACTACATTTTAACCTCTCAGCCAGCAGTTAATTCAGAAATAATTAGTGCCGATTGGCAACCTTTCAGAACGCAAGAATGTATATTTTAAGTCCCAGAACTCTGGCAACCTTTCAGAAGCGCAAGAATGTATATTTTAAGTCCCAGAACTCTAAAAAAGTAAGTGCAATTATTCTAAAAATAATAGTGAAGTGTGAAACACACACAATTTTTTGCAGTTCTGAGGAGAGCAACTGTAGTCCTACACAACATGAGCCCTTATCCCCTTCATATTTGGTAACAGAGCCTACTACATTACATTACATTGCCCCTTAAACTTTTCATAGCTAGTAAGAGTCTACTACATTACACTGCCCCCCAAACTCCAACAATGTGGGCCAAGGCTGAGTTAACACTTTCACCAAATCTGCAGTATGAAGGCTGCATGATCCCTAGCAAAAAATACTTGTCTACAAGGGCCCTTGTCTTTAATCTGGACCAGAGACTTAGACTCCATATTGTGTGCTGCTTCATTCATTTTTTTTTCATCTGCAAGGGAAATTGCCATGCCTTAAATCCTGACTGGTACCCTGGACAGCTTGTGTTCTTGTGGACAGGAGTGTAGCTATCCTAACTTACTATAATGCCTTGTCAGCACAGATTCATCCTCACACTGATGGTGATTCTGAGAAATTAAGCACTTTGGTAATATTACCTTCTACAGAATCTGCACCAGTGGACCAAAATTCATTGTCAGCAGTATTATAGACATTATGTTCCACAAAACTGGGCTGTTTGGAACAGTACTAGCTAAATGTCCATAGTGGTAAGCAACATTTACAGCATTGCAGTTCATTAAGTCCATAAACAGTCCCATTCATTTGGGAGTTCTTCTTCAGAGTCTTTATGCAACTGTACTCCACTTATACTCCAAATAAAGACTTACTTCATCAAATAAAGACTTACTATTCCAACATGAAGTCCTCACTTGGCTGCCCTTTTATGGTACATCAGTTCACAGATTCATTGCCAGCAGACATCCTTCAGCCAGGTCAGGTGACTTCAGAAAGAGTGTGGGTTGTTGTTTGACATGACTGGAAGTCCTTCTGGGTGTCTGCATGGTCTTCCTTAAATCACATGTGATGAGGGACTTCAGAAAATTGTGTGATAGGGCAAATCAAGCATTAAAATAGGGACTTGCATCCAAAAATAGGAACATCCTCTTCAGGGATAAATCAGTACTGGAATTGGAAGTTCCTCTAAACTAGGGACAGTTGAGAAGTCTGTTTTACAATACATTTTCTTCAATCGTGGAAGTATTATTATGAAAAAAAAAAAAAAACAAAGTCAGTTTTATTCTTACATCCAAATATTTGAAATAAAAAAAAATACTCAAATCTGTATAGTAAGAATATCTAAATATGGCACGAGTATGTTTTCTTTTTTGTCCAAACCACATGGGCATATTGTTGAGATCCAGCAATCCATCCACAACCCCTTTACCCATTTTTGCCCATGGGATCGGGGTGTCACTCCCAACAGTGACACTCATCTATAGCCAAGATTTAAAAGGTGATTTCCCCAGGGTAAGGCTCTTCCATTGCACATTACGATTAGGTTGACCCCTGTGATTGCTGAGATCCATCTGTTTATTCTACAATTGCAGAGATTACCCTCTTGAATCTTATACTTCAAAAATGTAATTATTAATGAGACAGCTTCTGAAGTGAATACATGATCAGTATTATTAATGAACAAGTTCTCAATGAAAAAAAACTAACTTTGAAAATCTTCCTTCTGAAATAGTTTATAAATCTATATTCCAAGTCTTTATGATCATTTTCTTAAATAAGGAATATACATTTGACATAAGACTAATACCCTTCGTAAAATAATTATGCAGCTATCCTAAACCATATTTAGCTGGCACCCAATGAACATGATTTAAAAGCTATACTTTCTCATGCTTTCTTCCCACCAATTTCATTTCTCCGGTCTTAATTTACCAATAAGGGTAGTATATTCTTCTTCAATGAGTCTAATTCAGCCAGCTAAAACAAGACTCTAGTTGCAGACTTGTTCTTGTACCACATTTAAATTTGCACCTTAAGTACACCTCAGGAACTGTCTTTGGCAAACAAATTTTGTAACAAGGCTCAGTTTATATTCCCACTCCAGTCATCTATACTCGAATAATTGAGTGCATCTTTGCTCAAATCAACTCAAGCACAGGTATTTGGGTTTTCCCTACTAAGGTTTTATCTACTGTACAAAGGACATTAATAGCTTTCTCAATGTTTGCTTTAAAAAATACTTTTTTTTCATATATTTAAGAGCTGAGGTACATTACTAACAAATGATAAATACATGCATATGTTAAAATAAATAAATATGTCCTGGATTTAAATGACTACTAGGTACCTCTAACTTTCGTATTCCCATTTCAAATAATTTCCACTCATAAATCATTATTTTTGATTTACTCAAATTTATAGCTAGAGCATTACCAGAAACAAATATGCGTCTGTTCCTTCAATTTTTTTATCTTTATTTATTTTATTTTACATTTGTTGACCGGGCTAGTCCAACTGGATATATGTCCATTTTCAGTAGAGGCCCGGGGAGAAAAGCTCCAATGGTTATTACAAGTTTAAACAGCAATAGGCAATACAATACAATAGGCAAAACAGAATTAGTTAATATATGTAATATACAAATGTGATAGGAGCAAAAACAAAAGAGAAATAATAAAATGTTTTAAAAAATGAAATTTTTTTTTTGTTTTTTTTTTTACAATGGTCATACAGTATATATGAGATAACATTTATCTACATAGATGTTATGTACAGGAATAGCTATCAAGGATACAGGGAGAAGAGAATGAAAGTAATTATGGTAGAAGAAAAGAGAATGAAAGTAATTATGGCAGAAGAAAAGAGAGAGAGGAAGAAGGAAAGTTAATCTGGGTTGGTACAGGAGCAAAGCCAGTGATTATTGAGATGCATTTTCAGTTGTCTTTTAAAAAGTGGTAGTGCGGACAAAGAAGAGATATCAGAGGGAAGTTTGTTCCACATT
Organism: Protopterus annectens; assembly: GCF_019279795.1. Lineage (NCBI taxonomy): Eukaryota > Metazoa > Chordata > Ceratodontiformes > Protopteridae > Protopterus > Protopterus annectens. The sequence continues at coordinate 833,168,586 of NC_056734.1, forward strand.
TTTCCAACAGAGTTGGAAAAGAGGCAGTCACCTGCAGAGTTATTTGGTTTGGGAGTATAAATCAGTAGTTTGTTTGAAGAACGTAGGTGTTTCATGTTATTGTATGGTGAAATGAGGTTAGAGAGTATTTGTATTTTAGTTGGCTGATATAGAATTTTGTGAGCTATTAAGAGCTGTTGAAGTATTAGTTTGTTGGGAAGTTCAAGCCAACCTAGTTGGCTTAGGTTCAGGCAGTGGTGAGTTCTAAACTGGGATCCTGTAGCAAATCTAGCAATATTATAGTAAGATGTAGCAAATTTCTTGAAGTTGTTTTTGGAGAGATTAGTGTAAATGGGGGAAGCATATAGAAGAGTAGAGATAAGATGAGATCTGGCTAAGGTGGTTCTTGCTTCAGGTGTAAGGAAGGGTTTAATTCTGTAAAGGGATCCAAAGTTTTTGTTAACTAATTTTATTGTGTTGTTGATGTGAGAGTCAAAGCTTAGATTATTGTCAACAGTTATTCCTAGTAATTTTGTAGTTGAATCTGGAGAAATGAGAGTGCTCAGTGGAAGTGAGAGTGAAGTTAAGTGGGGTAGATTTACGGGTAGGTGAGAACAGTAACAGTTTGGTTTTCTTGGGGTTGAGGAGAAGGCAACTATCTGAGAACCATTGTTCAACAGTGGTAAAGGCTTTTTGGGTAAGAGACTGGAGTTCAGTTTGAGAGGTAGCACTGCAGATTATAGTAGAATCATCTGCATATTGTATGCAGGTAGTGTTAGGGATAGCTGATTGGAGGTCATTAATAAAGATAGAAAATAGAAGGGGGATAGAAAATAGAAGGGGGCCTAGGATAGAGCCTTGAGGTACACCTAAAGAGGTAGGAAGGAGATTAGATAGTGAATTTTTCCAGAGTACTGCCTGCCGACGGTTTTCTAGGTAAGATGTAAACAAAGTTAAGGAAGGGGTATCAAGTGAGAGAGATTTTAATATGTGCAGAAGAAGTTTATGATTGACCATGTCGAAAGCTTTAGATAAAAGTCAATGAAGACTGAAGATGATAGACAATTGTTGTTGCAGTTGTAGTTGATGGAGTTGGTAAAGGGCAGTAAAGCAGTGGTAGTACTGTGGGAAGGTCTGAATCCATGCCGACAGTTAGCAAGTAGGTTGTTATGGAGAAGGTGGTTAAGTAGTTGTTTATGGATACATTTTTCCATAATTTTAGCTAGAGGTGATAGAAGTGCTATGGGGCGAAAGTTTGAGAAGTCATTAGAGTTCCCTCCTTGTGTAGTGGGATGATGTGAGATATCTTCCAGATAGAAGGGAAAATTCCTTCATTTATAGATCTATTTATCAGAATAGAAATGGGATAGGCAGTGGCTTTGGCTCCTATTTGCAAGAATTCTGCAGGAAATTTGTCTGCAGAGGGGGTGGTAGGTTTTAGTTTTTGGAGCAGTGATGAGACAAAGGAGGTAGATACAGGTTGTAAGTGAAGGGAAGGAGGAGTATTACCAGTAGGTAAGACTAGCTTAGAGGTGTCAGGGGACAGGTGACTAGCAAGAGTTTGGATAGTATTAGTGAAGAAAGAATTAAAGTTATTGGCTATTTGTGTGGGATTGTCTGGGTTAGAGTCCTGAGGGTTCGGTGTGATAGACTGACCTGGGGATAAAAGATTATTAATACTGGCCCAGAATTTTTTAGGTTCATTTTTGGAGGTTTGTTGTAATTGAAGGTAACAGACAATCAGGATGGCTTTTTTGTATTGTTTCTAAGCTCCTTGAAGAATTGACGGTCAGTTAGATTCTTTGTGGTACGCCATTTAGCCCAAGATTTGTTTCTGAAAATGATTTTTTGCCTAGTATTGTTGGTCAGCCAGGGAGCTACTTTAGCTTTGGTTCTAATAGTACGACTAGGGGCATGGTGATCAAGGTTAGATAAGAATGTGGAATTGAAGTATTCTACTGCTTCATTAAGTGGGAGATATTTTAGTGGGGATCAATTACATAGTCTTAACTAAAATGTTCAACATTAAATTGCTTTTTTGAGTGTAGTGTTCTGTAGGTAGTAGGTAAGATTAGGTTGGTTTTATGTCTAATGACATATGTTAGCGAGTGGTCGCTTAGGTCATCTGGTAGGGTACCTGATTGGTAGGTGGGAGTATTAGTAAGGATCCAGTCTAAGATGGTTTCATTATTGTTGGTTTTATTAGTTCTAGTAGGACTATTAATGAGTTGTATGAAGCCATATAGGTTTATATGGGAGGTGGGGTTTGTATTGTTACAGGAATTCCAATCAATGTTGAAGTCACCTAAGACTAATGTTTCTTGAGGGAGGTTGGTGGAGAGTGAACTAAGGATACATTTGAGAGTGTTAATGTTATTTCCTGGAGGGAGATATGCACAAATTATATTTATGGCTTTACTAGTGTTGACTTGAAGCTTGGAGCTGATTACTTCGGCATTATTATCTAGGGTACAATTCAGATTTATAGTACTAACTTGGAATTGTGTTTTATAGAGAATTGCTACTCTTCCTCCCTTTTTGGTAGTGCGGTCAAGTCTAATGATGTTATACCCGGGTGGAGTGATTTCATTGTCTTTAATGGTAGGCTTAAGCCATGTTTTAGTTAAACATAAAATATCAAATTGATGGACATCTAGAAGGGCATGGACTTGAGTAATTTCATTACAAATACTTTGTATGGTGAGATGGGCAACAGAGAGAGCGTTTGTAGGTATGGAAGATGACAAAGAAGTCATTTGGTCTTGTTTTATGTAGGCATTGGTATTGGTATGGTGTGGGCCAGGGTTAGGATGAATATCTCCATCCAATAGTGAGTGGAGGAGTTTAAAATATTTTGGTTGGAGAAGTTTGTAAAAACAGTCAAATAGTTTCCTAGTTTTTATTTTGCTTAACGTGAAGTATGCTAGTCTGTGGTATTTGGCTGAGTGGTGAGATTTAAGAAGGTAGGAGAGAAAGGTGATATAGGTGTAGAGGTGTATTTAGAGGGAAAAGGAAGAGTAGAGTTAAGTGGGTATTCGTAGGATGTTAAGAGGTAAGTAGTTACAAGAGAAGATAAAAGTGATAAGTAGTTTAAGTTGTGAAGGGATGAAAGTTGTACACATTTTAATGATTGGGGAGGTGAGCAAAGGGATGAGAAGTAGATTATAGGTACAGGTGGGGAGTAGTAGTATGACTAAGTAAATAGGGGAGGAGGTAGATTGGTTAATTAGTGGGTGTGTTGTACAATAAAGAGGTTTGGGTGAGTTTATGATGTTATCAATCTGATTGGAGTGGATAGGATAGGGGTGTGTTTACTAGTGGTATAAATGTAGGAGCACTGGGGGCGGGTGGGAATTGGGGGCAGGGTAGGGGAGCAGAGTGAGCCTGAAGGGCGAACGGAGCGGGTTGAGACAAGAGAGTGGACTACTAGAGAAGACAGTGGACTACTAGAGAAGACAATCAGTAGAAAGGAGGAATTCAGCAGGTAAGTTTGAAAGTGAGAGAAAGTAGAGGTAAGTTAACAGGCTAGTATAAGGAACATATATATGTCGGAGAGTTCGAGTGTAGAAAAAGTGTACTCTAAGACAAAGGTGGGAGGTGGAAAACAATGTCTATGTAGAAAACAACGTCTATGTAGAGAAGAAACTGAAAAAACAACAGGGTTAGGAGGTCTGAGTAAAGAGATAAATGTAGTGAATTAAGATACAGAACGGTAATGGTAAGGCACCACCTGGTGGCCAGTAACTTAATTGCAACAAATCGTTCTTATACAAGGGTAGCAGGCAACAAGGAGAGAGGGAGTTGGGCTACTTTTGAAAACAGAGAGTACAGGCTGTATGTGAGCGTTTGGTAAAAAGACAGAAAAAGATAGTTGGAGGGGAGGTTGTAGGCTGCTGGCTATCCTGAGTGGGAAACTTGCCTAGCGTAGCAGGGTTCATAGACCAGAAATATTGGTGCAAAGTTCTAGTATCTAGAGCAGCACATACTTTCACTGTCTTAATAAGCTGGCCTCTCAGGGAGCTGGTGGGAAATACCTTAGTTCGGACAAGTTTCCAAGACTTCCAGGAGGGTGAATTCAGGTATTAGGTACAGGAATGTACTGGTTCACCAGGCTGGTAAAAGTGGGATGAGAGAAGATAGTGAGATAGATAATACTAGGATTAGAAGGCATAAGAAAACAGGTATACAGCTACAACTACATGTAGTTGAGACATAAACATTAAAATACCCAGATTTGTGTAAATTATCTAGACATAAAAATACTTAAATTGTCTTAAATCATCTAAAGAGTACAATAAATAACACAGGTACAGCTATAATTCTAATAACTTTACTAAAAAACATACATATATCTAGGTTGGAAAGAGCTGCATTAGCTTCTCTTAGCAGGCAACTTGTCTTAACAGAGGGTTAACAGTTGGATATTATCATTCTAAAGTAAACTGTGTCTGAAATTGTGCTTAACAGTATAAGGCAGTGATAAGTCATACAGCAGCCAACTTGCATGTCGCTATCTATGTTTGCGAGGATATGGTACTTTTAAACACTATGGAAGTAGTCGTTTAGATGCTATGTATAATTCCCTATGAGTGTTTCTAGAGCAGAAACTGGGTAATGCCTAAGGCACAATATTCTGCTTGTACAGGCAGAGATAGTGCTCGGTAATAATAGAGTCGCTTCAGGGGCAAGTAAATGTAATGGAATATAATACAGGTAAGCCGCTTACAACAGCGCCAGTAGAAACAACGCTAACTCTGTTTAAGCTGGAAAGGAAGATCCGTTTTATTTAAAAAGAGGTTAACGGATACGACAGAAAAAGACAAAAACATGTAAAGTCAAAGGGCATTACTAAGGGTGATCTAGGCTAAGTAAATTCAGTATTAGATGTAGAATTAATATAAAAAGTTCAGTGATAAAACAGTTTCATCCTAATAAAGTATGCCATTAGCAGAACAAGGCGACTGAGACGCTTACAGTGTTCCACGTGCACAGCGCTAGTTATGTTAAGAAGTATGAATATCCTAGCTACGAATAGTAGGTTTCCAGAATCCTTAGTCAATTAAAGCCCCTCTGATGTATTCCTTCAAGTAGCCAAGTTTTTACACTGTTTTAAATAGATATGTCAATTACTAAAACAAATCTTTAGCATAACAATCCCTTTATGATAAAAGGGACATCTATGGGTAAGTGATAACTCCCTGTTCTCATATTAATTACCATTTCAGATTTCTTTACCAAATCTTAGAGAATAGTGGGCAAACTGTACATCAGAACCCTGATTAGTGAACAAACATTCTCCAGAAGGGTGTTAATGTACAAGTAATGCCTGTTAAAAATGGGTCTGCCGCATCACGGCAGCATATCAAGCTGCCATGGAGCTCGGACAAAACAAATACCCAACGGTTGCCATTATTTTACGCTCACTAAACAGCGTGCCTGCCATTTAGCAAGTGTAAAATAATAAAGAAAAAAAATTAAAATTAAAAAAAGTGTATGTCTGTGTATGAGTGAGAGATACATCAAGCCGTTATTTTACACTCACTAAGCAGCGTTTTTGCTGTCTAGCGAGTGTAAAATAAATGAAAAAAAGTATGCGTGTGTGTTTATGTTTCTATCTGCGTGTGAGTGAATGTGTACATGGAAGCAAACAGACTGTGTGTGTGTGTGTGTGTGTGTGTGTGTGTGTGTGTGTGTGTGTGTGTGTGTGTGTGAGAGAGAGAGAGTGTGAAGAGTGAGGGTGATCCCTGCCAGCAACAACATCAGTTAAGTGGTTTGCGTACCTCTTGACCATACCTTCAACCTCTTGGCACAAGAAATCTGGACAGAGCCACAAATATAACGAGGGACTAATTACCCAAAATAAGGATAGATTTTAACTACTACTCTTATAAACTTAGAAAGTTTAGATGCCACTAACTTCCCAGGCTTGAATGACAGTATACCTACTAAACCTATACTACTAGCTACAGTATGATTACAAGTATATCAGACACTATAGGAATTTTATGTGACATTGATTATAGTTCCCATATACATTATTTATTCTTGATGTAAATTATGGGAATGATGACATTGTGAAGTATTTATATATCATACTTATTTGTTACATTTTAGATGAAGTTGAATGAATTAATTAAGCATTGATTCTGCTTTTTAGTATATGCTATGTATTTAAATGCATTCGAATGGAGATTGGCTTAGAATTTTTGGCGCCAAAATCTAATAGTATAAGATGGACTGTTTGCTGTTTTTAAGTATTCTGATGAAGTCAACTTTGTGTTGAAAGCCCTAAATCAGTGTTTTTTTATACAATAAATTGTATTCGTTTTGAATTTCATTCATATTGGATTATCTGGTCAACTTATTGTGGAGTCCTTGTGTTCAAGATCAGCGTATTTGGACATTCTTGTTGTGGATTATTTCAGAAACTTAGAAAGTTGCTAGAACAACAAAGTTTCCATTAGCATGCATTATCTTAAGGATATGAAGTCTGAAACTCAAATGTCTGTCATTATTTAATGAGCCACTGTGGTGCAGCGGTTAGCGTTGTCGACTCACAGCAAGAGGTTCTCCGGTTTGATTCTCAGCTGGAGAGCCTTCTGTGTGGAGTCTGCATGTCCTCCCAGCGGTCGAGTGAATTAAAGACATTCAGGTAGGTGCGAGCGTGTGTGGGTGTGCCTTCTTTGAAGGTTGGGCACCGGGCTGGCAACTTGACACCATAAAAAGTCACTGCCAATCATTAGCGAACCGGAGTTCCGCTGTGGCGACCCCTGACCGGGAAAAGCCAAGAGACATACATTTAATGACTTCAATCCCCAGTGATTTGCCAGAAAACTACACATTTTATGAGGTTGGGACCAAACATATGCACCAAAAATCTAGACATTCTGCAAAAATATGGACAATTGAAAGGTATCCTCTGATGACTCTTAGCTCAAAATATCTGGATAAACCTAAACTAAACAGGGGACAAAAGCTCAAAATAGGAAGATATTTTACTTGGATTATTAGGATTTGTGTTGGCATACATTCTCTGAAACAGGTGTGTGTGAGAGACTGAGTGAGACTGACATCTAAGACATTTGCATACCTTTTGAACTTTCTGCTCAAGAAATCTGGATAAAGCCTAAAGTAAAGAGGGAACAAAGGCTGAAAATAAGAGCAGATTTTAATTACCGCTCTTATAAAATTACAAATTGCTTATCACAAACACAAGCATACTTCACATAATACATCCTCTGTAGAACTTAGTACACATAATATATCATACACTAGTGTCTCACCAGTCAAGCCCTTAAGGCATAATACAAAAACAAACATCTTAGTCAAAGGCGACTCAATTGTGAGACACACAGATGTCCCTCTCACCAGGTTGGATAAGGAAAAGGTCACGGTCAGCTGTCTGTCAGGTGCCGAGATCCACCACATCACTCACACACACACACACACACACACACACACACACACACACACACACACACACACACACACACACACAAAAGTCTCTCAACAACAGGCACGGTTATAACTCTTTTACAGTCCATGGTGGTGTGAATGACTTGAGATGTACCTCAATGGACTATATGAAGAGAGACATGATTGAGGTCTCTGATTATGTGTCTCAGGCAGGTATGTCCCTAGTCTTAGGCAGCATTTTACCTTCACCTAGGATGATACCTCAGTACAAACAAAAAAAATGATTGACTTCAACAATTGGCATAGTTTCTGGTGCATTTCAAAAGGGATCCAGTAAATGTCAGTCTGGGATGACATGGTCGGCAGACCTCGATGCTTTGCCAAAGATGGTCTTCATCTGTCACCCCTGTGATTTCAGGTCCTGGCTAAGGCTCTTGCCATCCTTATAGTGCCTTTTTCATGTAATGTCACAAGAACAAAATTCCTGATGAAAAAAATACCCTCTAGAAACAACCTCAAGGTTATGCTGCTAAATGCTAAGAGTCTAAACCAGAAACTGCACTCACTGGAAGTTCAGACCACAAACTGAAGGCATGAGAACTAAAGGAGGTGGTGTACCAATATTCACTAAAGACAAATACACCTCTAGACTGGTTAAAAAGCATGATTCCCTTAAATTACTTCAGGTGCAATTGACTGTAGGTAAGACCCCTCTTCAGGTCATTGCCAGCTATAGGACCCTCTCCTTGAATCAGGACATCCACTCAGCCTACTTGGATACAAACAAACACTCTGGTTTTGGTGACTAATTATCCATCCATTGACTGGGTAAATTATACGTGTTCTAACTCGCTTACCCAAAGGTTCCTGGACTTCATTAACTCCAATGCCCTGGGCCACCTGGTTGACACATCCACAAGTGGTTCAAACATCCTGGACCTGGTGGTCACCAATATGGGGGAGCGCTGCTCTACCCCCCAGTGTGTGGCCATCAATGGTGAGATCTGACCACAAATCAGTCTTGCTAGAAGTGACTATAACAAAAGACCCCCTTTTAGCAAACACTAGACTAAAAACCTTCTCCTAGGCCAATTACAACCTCTTACGTGACAGCATAAATAGCTCCATAACCCCTCCCCCCACTGATGGGGAAGACACCTATGTTGAGTTATACACCAATGCTTTATACAAGCACCTGTACAATTGTATTGATTTTGTCGTACCTTATAAAACCAAAGCAAGATCTGCAAGGAAAACCAAACCTGCCTGGTGAACAGCTGCCATTAACAGGCTATACAACAGGAGAAAGAAATTTCTGTCAGAGTAGGAAGGAACGATTTCAAAACTGGAAACACTTCTTCCTCAACTTAAACAAGCAAATAAGACTCCTAGTCAAGTCCTCCAAAGCCAACCTATGAATCCAAATTAGCTTTCCTAACTAAGGATAACCACAAGGCATTTTTTAGTTACAGCCATAATCTCAAACGAAGGCCCAGATTTCCATTGAACTTGTAGTTAATGGCACTACATGTACAGAACCTGTGGATATAGCAAACCACCTGGCTGACAGGTTCAGTGAACTTCACTCCCCTGTCCCTGCCACATATAGGCCAAAGCATCCCTAACACCTGTCTCCCACCTAGTATCTCCAAGGAGCAGGTTTTAAATGCCCTCTCCAAGGCCAAAAACACAGCTTCTATGGGACCAGACAATATCTCGTGCGGTGTTCTACACAGGTTAAAACAGGAATTAGCATCATCATTTAGCATCATCATTGGGCACTCTTTTCAATCACAGCCTAAGCACTGAATTCGTCCCAGCGGAATGGAAAGCAGCTACCGTCATCCCTTTGCACAAAGGGTGTGCATCCTTGGACCCTAGAACTACAGACGCATTAGCCTGACCAGCCTTATCTGCAAGGCCATGGAACTAATTATCGTGGACCTTATTAACAAAGATACAGGAAAGCTCCAAACACTCAACCCCACACAGTTTGGCTTTGTCAAGGGGAGATCATGCCTGGTAAACTTCGTGGACTTCTTCGATACAGGCACCAAAGCCCTAGATGAGGGCAAATCTGTGCATATGGCCTACCTAGACTTAGTCAAGGCCTTTGACACAATCCCCCACTCAGGCAGCATTGATAAACTCACCCAGTTGGGTATCAACCCATATGTTATCAGTGGGTTGCAAACTGGCTCACTGATAGAATTCATATTGTCAAAAAACAGGAGACTCCACCTCCTCCAGCAGACCCGCAACCAGTGGTGTTCCACAGGGATTGGTTCTGGGACCCTTATTGTTTGGAATCTATTTCTCCGTAGTACACCTCTTCCAGCAGACTCGCAACCAGTGGTGTTCCACAGGATCGGTTCTGGGACCCTTACTGTTTGGAATCAACTTCTCCGAAGTACAGGCTAAAATGAAAGGACTATGGCTGCCAAAGTTTGTTGATGACTGCCCCTAGTGATGGCAACATCCTGCAAGAAGGTCTTACGCAGTGTAATGACTGCTGCCAAAGTCACTGTCTTATACGTAATGCAAAAAATGCATTATCATCCCGTTTGGCACAGATGATGTTCCTGCAAACTACCACATCAATAGCAATACCCCAAGTACACAGGCAGTGGTGAGAGACCTGGGCACATAGGTTGACAGCAACCTTAACTTTGATCACCATGTCGCCACAGTGGTAAGAAGGGCATTTTATACTGCTCATCTCATAAGTAAGGGCATTGCCTCCAGAAAAGAGAGGTTATAACCCCCCCTGTTCTCTTCCCTCATCAGGTCAATAATTTAGTAAAATGCTCCCTTTGGTATATTCTTTTCCAAACACCTGCAGCAATTGGAGAGACCACAAAGGTTCCTTACAAAGAAAATTCAGGGTCTTTAAGATCTGTCTTATGTGGACAAATTAAAATCATTGCCACTTTACTCTGTGTCGTACAGACTGTTCAGAGGTGACCTGTGTCTTGTATACACAGCAATCTTTGACCCAGCTTTAATGGAAATGCTGCACATTCGCAAGTTAAATGGCACACGGGTCACTCACTCAAAAGGACCTTAACCTGGTATGTGATATCAACAGAACTTGCTGGAGAGACAGATTTGTCTCACAGAGGTTGTCCCACTTTTGGAACAAGCTTCCTATTCATGTTAAAGAAAGCTCCTCGTTGGCCCTATTTAAGCATAATTTGGATGATTGGATGGGTAACTGGAAATTCACCCCAGGGGTTCCACCCATGTCCCTCTTGGACAGGGGCAATAGGTGCTGATTTTAGTGTCTGTTTGAATCAGAAACCCTTAGGTACATGGACTGAACTTGGCTAGGCTAGTAAGGTATCTGGGGCCATTAGCCTAGTAACATCCTATGATTTGTGTTAGGATGAATTTTCTGAAGAAAAAAATTGTCTGAAACTGAAATGTATGCCATTATTTAGTAACTACAATCTCCAATAACTGGGAATAAACCAAATGTTTTAGGAGTAAGGGACCAAAAAATAAAGTAAATGCCTGGATATTTTTAAGTGTTATATTTTGGATGTAAAATGCTTCCTCCAACACCATTAACATATACTACAGCAAGTTTGAAACATTAGGCCAAAGAACTATTTTAATCAAAAATATATAAAAAAAATAGTATAATACTTAAAAACATAAGTAAAACACAACAATTTTACAGAGAGCCCATTCTCCAAGTGCAATAACACCCTCCGGGGTGTGTGTTAATGAGTAATTAACACCCTTCCAAGGGTGTACAGGCCCGAAGCCACCCCCTGGGAGGGCGTTAATTACACATTAACACACAACCTGTCAGGCATCATTGCTTGCTTATATCACTATCACAATCTAAAACAGAGCCTCCTCGTTTCATTATAAAGGCAAAGCATTTTTTCATTATTAGTGTAACCATTTAAAATAAGTAAACAATAGCATATCATTAAGTAAATGCATTTCTTTCTTATTAATTTTCTCATACACAAAATCTCTGAAACTCAAGGTCTTTTTTCAATTTTAAACATTTCTTACAATCTATACATTGGCCAGTCTTAGCATTTAGATGACCATAGATAATCAAATTTCGACTATCCTTTAATATGCTTCCTATACATACTTTCAGCTTTTTCAAAAACATTACATTTGTTTACAGAATTATAAGCATTCACAAATCGGAGTAGTTTTACCTTCAACATAAAGGTCTATTACTACTATATTGTGCATAGATGTACTGAACTTAGGTCTTAGCCCTAAACACACTTTTTCTGATGCAAGTATATCTACTTTCAGACACACATTTACTGTATTTGATCATTTGATGAAACACTGGATAATACAACACAGACTGATACATAGTGTGCAAATGCATTGCATGATAATGTCAAAGAAACATCAAGTAAATTCAAGATAGTGAGTGTTTACAATTAAATGAGCAGATCAGTCACTCTGAATGATGCCGTCAGGGAAAACATGTAGGCACAGCTTACAGTCTACTGCGATGGGCACAGTAATTTATTTTTGAGCATATTCTCTTTTTTTCTTATGGAAATATGGGATTATATGCCATGTACTATTCAAAGATATAATTCAACAGCTTACTAATTAAGAAAGCAAAATGTTGAGGGTACTGATAAATAGTTGACAAGCCATGGTCCTCCAAATCACAGTTCATCTAATGAAAGAGGTGCAAATATTGGATGAATATAGGTTGACAACCCAATCATTTACTTTTCAGTGAAAATCTCTCTAGGCTTCATTTTCTCCACATCTATTCAGTATGCCAAAGTTGTTGAACAATCAGGTTTCCAGTATCAGATGCATATTTATTCCCATACAGTACACTCAGTGGTTAACTCTGAGAATACCCAAAAGCTTAAACCAGCTATATGTACAGGGCTGCATTAATCACCAGTGATCACTGAGGACAGCATGACATGCAACTGGGGTACAACAGTGGAAGTGTGAGTTGGGAGGCCTGAGCACTCCTGGCCTCTAGTCAAATAATTATTGTGAAAGTAGTGTTGGAGTGTTCCACCTTGGGCATTGTAACCAGAATGCTGCAGAGCTTGCACAACTATGTGTGAGGTGGTACAGCTTGTGAACAATGTGTTGTTCATGGAATATTAAAGTAGTGGTAGAGGTGGCATATCTGCTTGCTTTTGAATGGCTGACAGATTTTTGGTAATTTTTATTTGAATATTCAGTTTTAGAGAGCTATACTCACCTACATATGATGACTTTAATGGTATTTTGAATGGTCTTACTCCACATTAATATTAAGCCAAATTGTGGAATTATATTCATAAACTTGAGTCAAAGCAGCCTGTACTACGAATGGCAGACTCCAACCACATAATTAACTTGAGTCTCACAGGTTAACTTCATATTTTATCTTGTGTGGCATTCACAGTTTTATAAATGCATTAGCACAGTACATAATGTGTTAATGTTGTTATCATGTACTAGCTACACAAATGAAACAAAACGAATTCTGCCAAACTGAGTGGCTACTATGGAACACTAACAGTCCCCTGACTTACCACAAATGCTGAAGAGGGTCATAAATATGTCTCAGAATTTGTGTGCTAATTTAAAACACCATCTTAACAAAAGTATAAAATTACAGTGTTTTACTATGGTTAAATAATCGTTGTTTTAAACTTTTACCATAATGGATGAGCAACACAATCTGAAATATGCAAGACAGCATCCATCAACCAATAAACGATCATTTCGCATCTTACATTCAGACACTGCACATTTACTAATGTGTTGCAGTTAATAACGGCCATTTGAACAGTTAAAACTGTTACACTGCCACATGTAGGAACTGTCAAATTATGCTAAAGTAGTAGGTAAAATAGCAGGAATGCTCTCGACAGATAGTATTACACTGAAAATAATGACTCGTGGCTACTGGTTTCCAGGACTCAATTTTATTAGAGCATATTACCCTAAGCTTATTTTGTCATTAGCTAGAAAATCTTAATCAGCATTTCGGGTGGCTGAGTGGCTCTCTGATAAGGTGCAGTGTTAAGAAGATTTGAACTATCGTGTAGCATGGCATTTCTTGCTACTCTAGTATGGAGAAGATGTTTACTCATATTTTATTCAATATGAAAAAAATCATTAAAACAGATCTCTTGCACTAGCATTTCTTACTATGTTGTAAACAAATGTATCAAGACATTAATCACGGTAGTCACCAACAAAGTCGATGCATACTCACTAAATAGAGAGCACACGTCTTTTACAAAATTGGGAATAGTTTCGCTGGAAGACCCAGTATAATATAAAGCCACCTTACAATAAAGAAACCAGCGAAAAAAAGAGCACAGAGCACATCATATGCAGTGCATAGTAAACATTAAATGCATGTAGTTTTTACATACACTGGCATTTTTTATAAAATGCAGCACTACTTCCCAAATATTAAGTCCTATAGCATATACTACAATAGAACATCTGTACAAATGTTGGCTGAGGAAAAAGGAAGTAAAAAACTCACAAGAAGGAAAAGCAAGTTATTGTAACTGGCATTTCGTATGCTATAGGCCAAGCCTGAAGATGTGATAGCTATGATGAAACATATTCTATTCCACCTAAAAAATCACACCAAAGCCGTCACTAGTTACTGAGCATACATCACTAACCCCCTTACCTCAGGACCATTTACCAGGAAGTGTAATATGTAAACCACTGGTCAGCGGATATCAGCCAAACCCACAATACATCAAGTGTTCTCACGGTTCAATTCCAGTGCTAGGCGATAAAATAACAAGAGCAAGCAAGCCAGCTGATTCTCACAGACTCCCCGCCGCCGGTCGCTCCCTATTGGTCGAGGGTGAATAATTGTGTGAAGCAATTGGCCAGTTGAAGAGGCAGTTGTGAAGTTATCCGTGAGGAAGGAGGTGTGTTTAATGACATTCACATGATGAGAAACTACATGTGATTAACAGGAAAAGCGTGAAGTTAAGTATTCGTTATGTTTGTGTCATGTGGTAAGATGGTGACCGTATGGTTGTGCTGTACAATGTGTTGTACGTGAAGTCAAGTGCTTGGCTTTATGCAGGGATATTATACACCGCTTTGTGGGTGCAGCTAGTAGAGGGGCGATGGCCCACTTGATACTTGTGGTGGGAGGTGGTGTCATACATTTGGCATGTATTTCAAATCGTACATTTTTTGAGGAACCTTTTAGGTGAATCAGACCACAGTAAAAGTACAAATAATTGTTACAGACTGTCGGGTAGTTTGTATAGCTCACACTGTCTCTTACGGCTGACTGTGGGAGCTTAGTGCAGGAGGTGTGCCTACATCTGAGAAACGCGTGTGTCGCCATGTAGGAACGGCAAGGGTGTACATGTTATGGGGAGTAGTGACTTTAGGGTTACCACCTGTCCCACTTTGCGAGAGACAGTCCCTCTTTGGGCAGTTGTGTCCTGACAAAAATGTAAAAATGGCAAATGTCCTGAGATTTTAGGACAAACTTATTTCCTGTATTTTATGTAATAGTTGCATAAAACAGTTATTCCGTATCTAAAATACCTAAATGTTATAAGAAACAGAATAAGCAACTAAAATGCTACAATAATAAGATTTTATTTAGGCAAAAAAAGTTAAGTTCTAACCTTTGTACTGACCGTGGGTATGTGTCGGCCTGTAAAATCTGATGTTTGTGCCAAAAATGTCCCACTTTGGCCATTTGAAAAAGTGGCAACCCTAAGTAACTTAGAAAGGGGTGTGGAATTTAAATAATATGTTGCACAAATAATCGAGTGTATTGAACCTTTTGAAAGACGCACATACGTTTCCTATTACATTTCACTGCTTTGGTAACGGTTAAATGGGTCTTGAAGCTAGGCAATGATCCGGGACTCCTAGCGATTCTAATGTCCCATTAGTTGACTGCCTTTCCCAATTACCATAAACACTTTTCAAACCTGTCACCGTGCCTACTATTTGCCTCTACGATGATTTGGATTATTTAAAACTTTTATTTCAAGTTTCGTAGCACAAACACTGATGGCAATTTGCTAACAAATCAAAACGGTCTCACATTGAAAGCAGTCTTAGCAAGAGCAGTAGTAAACTTGTCTTCCCTTGAAACACATTTATTGAAAACGCATTTGGTCAGTGGAGGATTAACTGTACCTTGAGTCCTAGGCTTTTGTTCTTTGATTCGCCTACTGGATTGTTTTAAATTGCATTTCTTGTTTAATACAACTTCTGTTAGTGTGTGTTTTAAATTTGTCATCAAACATTTTTTCCAGTAAGTAGTGAAACAAGCTATATGAATCAATATTTTATTTAACCTTTTGTTGAGTTAGTTAGTTCTACCAGGCTTAGCAGCCTCTTTTCAAAGGAGACCAGTAGTGTTACTTATAAATTTGTTCTGAGCATCATTGGAACTTCTTCTACTGGTCATTGTTGCAGATGGGACCTAGTTCACATGAGGACTTCTAGTTCCATTCCAAGTGCAAAGGCGGTTCGGAGAAACAGGGAGGCAGACAGAGAGAGAAGGAGATAATGGAGTGGTCAGAGAAATGGAGGAGAAAGCCAATATCGAGGCAGGATAATACGTGCATGATTCTGATGAGATGTTTCAACTAAATCTGTTTGATGTAGATAAGTTGGCAAATGGATGCAGAAGTACAACCCTCCAGTCAGGGGAGTTGCAGAGTGATATACTTAAAGAAATGGTGATGTAGAATGAGCCAGAAAATGAAGGAGGTGTTTCCGGGGGTGGGGGGGGGGGGGCATTATGGAGAAAATACAAAAGAAGGATGCAGATACAATCCTGAAGAATAGTGGTGAGGTGGAAAAAAAACATACATAGAGAAAATAAAAGAAGGGAAGAGAGGAGTAACAGAAAAGGAAAAGGCAGAAGAAAATGAAAAACGGAAGTATGTGGTAAGGATTCAAAATAAAGAAGACAAAGAAATGGACTGGTATGAAGTGTGGAACAATGGAATAGGTCCTTTGGGTGTAAAAGCACATGAGGTAGGAACATTTATTCTTATTAACAAAGGCAGTTTGTGACATTATATTTCAAACAGTTTTTTTCAATGGAAAATTTTCTAAAGAAAGACAATAACCCATGGAATCCTTATGTGATAAAGGCATTTAACAGGGAAACAAAAAAGAAAATTCATGTACAATTTCCAACAGAGGTGGAAAGAGAGACTTTGGAAGAACATTTGAAAACTTTGCGTAAAATAGTACTGGATGTGACATCCCCACTCTGGGCCAGTAATCAAGGAGTTTGAATCCTCACCACCAACCCTGGAGAGGGACGTTCACTTGGAATACAAATGGTTACACTCAGTATTTCCAGATAGAGACCTATGTGCATCAAGCACAATTTCCCTAAAGAGCACCGAGGGAACACGCTCAGTCCAGGGGCTGGTTCCTCTCTCTATCTGCCCAGATGCCTAATAAGACTCCCCACTGGTCAGCCTAGAGTTGAGTCCTTAGTTGGGGTTCCAAGCAAAGCCTCCCACACCCTCACTGTGAAACCAGTGCTTTATGTCCTTCCTCCAAGCAGCTGACGCACACTTTTTGAGATTTAATTTGTGCACGCACACACACGAGAAAGCCTGGCACAGATCCACCTGCTGTGCCCCCTAACCCCTTCTACCCAGACTATAAGTTAGTTATCACTGTCACCAAAACCCCTGCCAGCTACTTTAAGGCTCTTACAAGGGTACCCAAGTATACTTAGTGAAATTAATATCAGTACAAATGGTAATGTTGACCAAACAGCAAGGCTTTCAGGAGTGGCCCGGGTTATCACCAAATAAATATATGCAAATACTCTCAAAACCTAAATATTTTCTAAAAAGGACCAACCACAATGAAAAGCTTAAATATTTTTAATAATGAATAATAAAAGAACAAGAAAATACTAAACATTTATTTACAGTAAACACTAGAGTTTCACCCTCAGGGAATATTAAAAATAACACTGATGGAATGTTTCACACAGTTATAAAAAACAGTATTTAGCTAGTCTCACTATCTGTTCTTGCTTGACTAAAATAATTACTGTTCCTACTTACTGAATACAGCAAGGCAATATGGGTGAGTGGTCCTTGTTGTCAGATCCAAGACAGAATACAGAATGCTGCTGAAACATCAGTTTCCTCTAATATTAAAGCACTATTTCTGTACAGAATGACATCATATACATTTGGTCATCTGACTCGGTTTCCCTCACGATCCCCATCACCAGAAGCTACCAGGGTTTAGCACCTATGTGCTACATTACACACAGATAGAGCTTTGCTCAGATGTGATGCAGCTGCTGGAAGTCATGAAGCCATTTCACTGTTTTTACAGGAGCTACCAACTATTCTCTAGTCCAGACAATGTGTCACTGGTCCATTCAAAACCGTGGGATAACATCTTTATGGCTTAACACCTAAAGTAATTTAATTTTGGATGTTTTGCAAAGTCAGGTGGATTAAGATTAACCTCTTCACTTCCAGTATATGCTGTTACAAGATATACATTTAATTGTTACAATAATACGTGTACATTTCTTTCCTTCCAGCAGGGTGCACTATTGATACATTTTAACACAAGCATACCTCACAAATACATTTTCAGCAGAAGCATCTGTACAAATCAGTTTAATATACAAATGACATAATTATTTACAAAATTCCAGCTAACTGTGCTGGCATATGTTACTGATCCACTGTCCTATTTCTTCTGGCATGCCTAGCATTACCACCTATTGTCATACTGGACATTGGAAAAGCTTATGATAAAAAGGGTTTATGGACTGATGGATGGGAATGTAATATTGTGTTAAAAGTAGAAAAAGAAGAAAATGTACATATACCAAGCATGATAAATGTGGAGGGGAATATGATGTTGTAAACTACTGGGAACAACCCAAAACATGTTTTTTTTGTGGAAAAGAAGGATATTTAATAAGTAACTGTTGTGAAGGTTGCTAGCCCAGCTAGCTAGAATTTTGTAAATAATCCTTTGTCATTTGTAAATATTAATATGATCCATAGGCTTGTCTTACAAATGTAAGAATACTATATGTTATGTGTGTGTTAAACTGCATGTTATGTACTGTTCAAGAATGTAACCACAGTGTACCCTGCTGGAGAAGAGCAGAAATGTATATGGAATATATGACTATGTAAATGTATGTTTTCATGGTAGAAGTTGGAACATACAGAGTTAACTTGCAAACTCGGAAAATAAATAGAGTTTTACAATTGTGTTTACCACAGTTAGAAGACAGAATGTCTGCAACTGGAGTTTCTTTCTGTTGTCTTAAGACAGAAATAATTACTAGGTTTAAAATGTAAAAGTGTTAATTGTTTTATGACTTCCAGTTTCAGGCAAGCTTATAAGAGATGTGTCAGCTTCTAAGAGAGAATAATTTTTCATAGAGACATGTTAAATTCTGTTGGCATCTGTTTAGCCTGGAAACTAGAGGCAAGTGTCAAATAGTGATGTCATTTAGCTAACCCAGCAGTAATGTGTATTATTAATTTAAGAACTATCTCAGAGAGAAATTCTGGGCATTTTGTATCTTGTCTTGGATCTGAACACATCCATCTTCAGCACTTCTCATCTGTATTTTCTTTGCTCTGTAAGACTTAGATCATAGTATTTCTCTTGGAGATAGGAATAAAGCACAGTTAGCCTAGATGTTTTCTGTATTTATGTGGGACTGTCCTGCATTGTTGTTGTAAAATATGTCCTGTGATTCTGAACTTTGCTGTCACTGTGTTGAGTATTGTCTTGTGCTTTTATTATTTATTATTAAATATATTTAAATCTTTTAATTGTGGCTGGTTTGTTTTAGTGATATTTAAGCTCTTAGAGCACTTGCATATGTATTTGGTGACACTGGATGGCCCACAGCTAAATAGCCTTAGACACACTTACCATTTGGATAATAGCACATTACACAGTAGAATTGGTCACCCTTTGGTAAGGGCCTTGTAGTAGCTGATAAAGGTGGTTGGTGGCAGCTGGTACTACTGTATAGTCTGGGCAGAAAGAGGCGTAGCTAGTGAACCTGTGCCAGCCTTCCCCAGGAGTGTCTGTGTGTTTGTATATAAATCAAATCTCAAAGTGTGTGTGCGTGTGTGTGTGTGTGTGTGTGTGTGTGTGTGTGTGTGTGTGTGTGTGTGTCAGTTACTTGGGCAGAGACATGAAGCATTGGTTGGACAGAGGGTGCTGGAGGTTTTGGCTTGACCACTCGGCTGATATTTTAACCCTATAGCTGTGCCAGTTGGGAGTCTTATTGGGGATCTGAATAAAGAGAGAGAAAACCAGCCCCAGACTGACTGCGATCTCTGTGTGTCTTAGGGGAAATTGTACTTTACTGTGTGTGTACTTGTCATCCTCCCAATGTGCACATACCTCACTAGTGCTAGTGGTGGGGATTAAGACTCCCTGATTACTGGGCCAGTGCAGGGGCGTAACAACTGTGATAAAAGAAAATGTTATATTTGTGGGGAAATGGGAAGTGATGCAAAAAATGTGAATTGAAATATAAATGCAACAAAATCGGACATTTATGGATTGATTGTAAAAATGAAAATAAGAATAGTGAAGAAAAAGAAAGAGAAGAATATAAATAGAGATGAATTTTTTTGAAGAAGCAGAAATAAAAGAAAAATTAGATGAGAAAAAATAACAGAGGACATAGAAGAAGGCTCTGAAATAAGTGAAGATGACATAAATTGGGAGACAGTAAAAAAATAATTCTGTTGGTAAAAGAGTGAAAAAAACAGAAAAAGAAAATCTAAAGGAACACGTACAAAACAGAAAAAAGAAATTATATATACAGGTTATGGTTGGGGAATGGTATAATGGTTAAAACAATTGACTTACAGACACAAGGTACAGCATTAGATTCCCACCTTTGGGAGGGAAATTGGCTAGGAGTGGAATGGTCAGTCAAGGCAGCTAGCCCAATAATTAGCTATGAAACTGAATCTAAGGAAAATGAAAAATAAAAAAAGAGAGTGCTTTCTGTAAAGGTGAATAGTATTAAAATTTTGGAGTGGTGTAAAACTTGATGTAGATGTAATTATATTAGAACACACAATATTTTTAATAAATGAATGAGTACAAACAGATAAACTATGGGGAGGAAAGATTGTCTAGAATTTGGGAATGAGAAATGTTCTTGAATAGCCATATTCGGTAGAAATACAGTAGTATTAGATGTAACTTTAGCAAAAATTGGAAGCTTAACCATTGCAGGTTTAAAATGGAAAGAAAAAAGTGAATAGAATATGCTTATACTAAATGTAAAGAAAGAGAAAGCTTATTTCATCAGATTTTAGACTGTGTAATGATAGGTATAAATATTATAATAACAGGAGACTTTAATTGTGATTTAAGAGACAAGTGTAAAAAGAAAGGAAGAAAATGATATACGAAAAAATGTTAGAAGTTATAGCATGTGGTAAGTTAAAACTTGGAGACAAAAATTCATGGACTTGCAAGACGGTTATGCATAGAACTGAATTACATTATTTTATAGTATCAGAGAGTTTAGTTATAGGAGAAGGGGAGGTAGCTGAAGCAGGTTTTTCTGATCATCTTGCAATATGGATAGAGATAAACAAAACAAGGACTATATAAAAAAGACAAAGGAATACAAAGGGTAAATGAAAAAGCATGGGATGAAGAAGGAAAGAGATTAGTAATACAGTTATGGAAAAATCAAATTACTATGACATTTTATATAAAAAAGTTCTGAATGGTGGATGATATTTAAGGAAAATATAAACATTTTTTTTTTTACATTGGCAATATGATGTGAGAAAAGTAGAGAAAGAAAAATATAAAAGAACATATAACAATGCATTGGAAAATTTAGAACATGATAGAAATTATTTTGACAAAAAAAAAGAATTATATGAAAGAAATAAAAAAAATACAAAAATTATTTAAACAAATATATATATATATATATATTGATGAGGAAAAAGAAGTATTGAATTACTTAAGCAGATTAGTAAAGGAACATGACAGTGTAATGGGAGAAATAAAAAATGTAAAAGAAGAAATGGAAAGAACTCGAAAAATTATAAATAGTGTAGTACAATATGCACAAGAAATGTTCAAAGAAAAAAATGAAGGTAATGAAAACACATGGAAAATAAAAACAAATAACACTAATAGACAATAAGGACTTGGAAAGGAGATTTATTTATATGAGCTAGATAAAAATATTAGGACAAGTAAATATAGATTCAACTGTATGTCCAAATGGAATAGGGTATGATATGTGTAAAAATTGAAGTGATTGGCAAAAAATATGTATATTTAAAGATTTTGAATGAACGATTAAGGTTTTATGTATAAAGAATTATGTAGTGGAATACTTAGGAGTCATAGGAGAATGAAGGATAGAAGACAATTAAAAAACTGGGGACTGATAACACTGAATAATAATGCTTATAAGATCTTTATGAAAATAATACAAAAGAGATTTGAATCTGAAAAGGAAAATATTATTGAAGCTAATGTATATTGCATAAAGGGGAAGGGTATTCAAGAATTGTTAATGACAGAGAAATTATGGATGATATAATGAATAGGAAAGAAGATGCAAAATTCATGATGTGAGACCTTAATAAGGCATTTGATACAATTGGACATGAATTTTTATGGGTAATAATGAAAGAATATACGTGAGAAAGTTAGAAAATTATGCATGTCAGCATGTAGTAATAATAAAGTAAAAATACTTGTAAATGGCTGGTTAAGCCAAGAGGTGCATATGAAGAATGGTGTAAGACAGGTATGCCCAATGAGTTGTATACTATTTGCATTAGTTATGAATGTGATAGTATGTGAAATAAATTACAAAATGAAGGAGGTGGAGTATATAACACCTGAAGAGTTAAGAATTCTGGTTCTGTTATATGCAGATGGCATTGTAATAATTGAAAAAAAAATCAAAATTTAGATAAAAGAAGTAATTTGCACAAATGAGCATTTAGAGGTGATAGGGATGGCTTGAAATAAAGAGGAAAATAAAGATTTAAGTGATGAAGTAAGGTTAGGGTGTATATATTTTCCAATGATTACATTTCTGTGTTAGGTATACAATTTGTGAGTAAAGATGTAAGTAGAATTCAGTGAGAAGAACAGTAGAAGAAATAAAACAAACATGTCTTTTCTGGAGAACATATAACTTATCATTTAGAAAAAGGCTTATTTGATAACTTCAGTACTGATGGGAAAATAACCTACTTAGCAAGTGTATTTGTGTTGCCAACTGTATTTGAAAATGAAATATTGCAGATAATTTTTTTCATTTATATGGGGTTTTAGATTAAACTCTGTACAAAAAGTACTTTTGTCTGTAAATAAAGACAAAAAATTAACCAAGTGGTGTATAATGATTCATTAAATTTGTACAAAGTGTTAAAGTGGATAAATGAAAAGGATGAGAGATTAGTAATAAAGTTGTATAAATGTAAGTATGATACATTTTGATTCATGGTAAAAAGAGTGTATAAATTAAGAAATAAAATGTTACCAAGAAAAAATATTTTTGTGGAAAATAATTGATGAAATAGAATAAGAAAGGAAAGTATGTAATGATAAAACATTACTATGTAAAACCATGGGAAAATCTAACAGATGAAAACAAAAATAAAACTAAAAATAAGAAACAAATGGTATAATAAGAAATTAGAATGTCAAGATTTTTTTGTAGAGACTGGTAATAGATAAATTACCAGTAAAAGGAAATATGTCATATAGAAAGAAAAATAATCAAATATGTTTACGTTGTCAAGAAGAAGAAACTACTGAATATGTGTTTTTGAAATTTAAAAGTGTAAAAACGTTATGCGGAAAATTATGTAAAGAAGATTTTTTCAAAGGTCTAAAAGAAGTGGATAAAATAAACATGGATATGATTAAATATGCATATTATAATAATAGAAGGAAAGAATATGATAAAAGAATAGATAAACGTATTTTATGTCATGCGGGTTATATGGAATGAAAAAATAAATGAAATTATATTTAATGGGAAATAGATTTTACCATCAATATTAAGTAAAATAGAGATGAAAATTTAGTATGATTATAAGGAAAATTATGAATATGTGTAGTTATGTTGCAATATCTTTGTATTTGTATATTTGTAAACATGTCAGTATGTTGTAAATAAGAGTTCTTTTTGTATATTAATAAAGGGCTCCTACTCTTTTTGATAGGTATTGCGGGATGTTTTACATCCACCATTCTACCACCAACTCAAGGAGCTGAGACCTCAATTTAATGTCTCTTCTGAAAGACAACACACTCAGGAGTGCAGCACCCCTTTATGGTGCACTGGAGAGTCAGCAATCGGTCTACTTGGTATGGAAATGGAAACCAAAGCCTTCTGCACCAAAAGGTGAGTGTGTTACTTGTTTTGTCACTAACACGGTTAATAACAGTAATGACATAAAATTACAGTCAGCTGCCTGTCGGGTGCCAGGATCCGCCACATAACGCATGCACTCAAGTCACTCCACAACAAGTACAAATATGTCTCTGTCATTGTCCATGTTGGAGTGAATGACTTGAGACGTACCTCCCTGGACTACATGAAAAGAGACATGGAAGAGCTCTCGGATCATGTGGCCCAGGCAGGTATGACCCTAGCCCTGAGTAGCATCCTGCCTTCGCCCAGAATGATACCACAATATAAGGATAAAATAATTGACTTCAACAATTGGCTAAGCTTATGGTGTCATTCAAAGGGGATCCAGTATCTGTCTGCCTGGGATGACATGATTGACAGACCACGATGCTTTGCCAGAGATGGTCTGCACCTGTCGCCCCTGGGATTCACGTTACTGGCTAAGGCTCTTGCCACCCCTATAGTGCCTTTTTTAGGCAAACTTCAAAGGACAAAACCACCACAGTAACAGGTACAAGCATGCAAAATCTGAAGGTAATGCTACTCAATGCTAGAAGTCTAAACCTCAAAATGCACTCTCTCGAGGCACTCCTAAAAATGGAGAACATTGATATCCGTGCAGTAACTGAGACCTGGTTCAAGGCTCCAGAGAGCACCCCTGCAATACCAGGCTACAACTCTTACCACACTTTTCGGTCACCAAACCAGGACCGAAACAGTAAAGGTGGAGGAGTGTCAATATTCACCAAGGATATTCACACCACCAGGTTAGTTGGCCAACACAATGTGTCTGAAATTCTCCAAGTGCAACTAACACTAGGTAAGACTGCAATCCAAATTGTAGCTTGCTACAGATCCCCCACCATACCCCAAGATTCTCACTACACCTTTCTAAACATACTGGAAAATATTAAGATAGAACCAAACACCCTAATACTGGGTGATTTTAACTACCCTGCCATTAACTGGGAAAACTACTCATGTCCCAACACCTTTGCGCAACGGTTCTTGGAATTCATAAATTCCAACGCCCTGGATCAACTAATCCATAGTCCCACCAGGGGCTCCAATATCCTAGACCTGGTCATTACCAACATGGGAAATCAATGCTCCATACCTATGGACCTATGGTCTGACCATAAGCTAATCACCCTTAACATCCACATCCCACCCCCACCCCCACCCCCAGTAAAGAAACCACCATAAAAAACTTCTCCAAAGCCAACTTCATGCTACTCAAGTCAGAAGTGACAAACTTCATGACACCCATGCAGACGGGAACTGAAAGTTCAACTGCTGAATCCTACACTAAGGCACTGTACGAGCACATCCACTCATGCATGAATCGTGCCATCCCAAATAGAACCAAAATGCTCTCTTCCAAAAAAAGGAAGCCAATCTGGTGGTCCCCTGCCATAAACAAACTTTACAACAAAAGGAAGAAACTTTTGCAGAAAAGAGGAAAATCCCAGGATGCAAAAACTCCCTTACTAGCCTCAGTAAGAAACTGAGATGCCTCATAAAATCCTCCAAAGCTAGTTACGAAAATAAAATTGCCAAAGATTCCAAAGACATCCACAAAGCATTCTATAACTATGTCAAGAATCTAAATGGCAATGCTCAGATCTGCTCTGAGCTAAAACAGAATGGCATTAAATATACTGATCCGAAGGATATTGCCAATATCCTGGCAGATCGATTCAGTGCCAACTTCACCCCCCTCTCACCCCCTAAATGGCCCATCTCAATACCGGAAGATTGCCAAATTCCAGTAATAACAGCCACACAGGTACAAAACGCACTCTCTAAAGCCAAGAATACAGCATCCATGGGACCAGATGACATCCCGGGCTGTGTACTACATGAACTACAATATGAACTGGCACCTCACATGTTTAATCATAGCCTCACCTCAGGTTTCATGCCCACTGAGTGGCGCAGAGCTACAGTTATCCCAATCCACAAGGGGGGATCCACCTTGGATCCCGGAAACTACTGTCCCATCAGTCTGACAAGCCTTATCTGCAAGGCCATGGAGCGTATGATCATGGAACTTATAAACAAAGACATTGGCAACCTTCAAACACTGGACCCCACCCAGTTTGGGTTTGTGAAGGGCCGATCTTGTCTCCTGAACCTGATTGACTTCTTTGAATCAGTCTCTAGAGCCATGGACAAGGGTAAGGTGGTCCACACAGCCTATCTAGACCTTGCCAAGGCCTTTGACACCATCCCCCACTCTGGAATCATAGATAAACTTACTAAGTTGGGCATTAATCCCTATGTCACCCAATGGGTTGCTAAATGGCTTACTGATAGAACCCACACTGTAAAAGTAGCCGACTCCAAATCCAGCTCCAGACAAGTGACAAGAGGAGTACCTCAGGGTTCAGTCCTGGGGCTGCTCTTGTTTGGCATCTACTTCTCTGAAGTACAGGTCAACACTAAGGGACTCTGGCTAACAAAGTTTGCAGATAACTGCAAACTGGGAGCCATTATTGAATCCCCAAATGATGTGGATACTCTACAAAAGGGCCTTACAGAAACAGATGCTTGGTGCCAGAGCCATGGGCTCAAGCTCAATGCCAAGAAATGTATTGTTATCCCCTTTGGGAAAAAACATGTATCCATGAATTACCATATAGGTGGCAGTACACTAAACACAGAAAGTGTGATAAGAGACTTAGGGACACAGGTGGACAGTGGTCTCACCTTCGATAACCAATCACCACAACAGTCAGGAAATCCTTCTATGTGGCACACCTCATCACGAAGGGCTTTTCATCCAGAAAAAAGGAGGTCATTGTCCCACTGTACTCATCCCTCATTAGACCAATTATAGAATACAATGCCTCATTTGGTATGTACCTCTCAAGACATCTGCAACAACTGGAAAGGCCTCAGAAATACCTCACTAAAAGAATCACAGGCCTAAAGCAGATGCCCTACGCTGACCGCCTTAAAAAACTCAAGCTATACTCTGTCGCATATCGTCTACTCAGAGGCGATCTCTGCTTAACATACAAGGCCATGTCAAACCCAGAGCTGTTGGACATACTACACTTAAAGAAATCCCAATCCCTCAGAGCTACACGCTCCAGGGATCTAAACCTTGTCATCACAATAAACAAAACATGCTGGAGGGATAGGTTCTTGACCCAGAGACTCCCCAGACTCTGGAATAGATTGCCCATACATGTCAAGCAGAGTGCCTCTTTGGACCTCTTCAAGAGGAACCTTGACGATTGGATGGAAGAAAGGAAATTCACCCCAGGGATCACGTCAGTCGCCCTGCTAGACAGGAGTCCAGGAAAGTAAGTAATGTGGGAAGAAATAGCCAGGGAATTGTTATGGCTAAGCTTGTATAGGCCCTAGGGCTGATAGCCTAGTACCAATCTATGAACCTATGAACAAAAGTACCCATTTTAAAAATGTCAAGCATAAAAGGGCACTCAAACTGCTGTCATTATAATCCATCAATATTCATACTCCAAAATTACAGCCAGTTTGACTGCTTACACGTCACATCCGATTTTGCTTAAAATAGCCACAATAAAGTATTACAATTTGCTTTACAGAAATGCACACTAATCCCACAATGATAGGCTAATGAGTATTTAACTTTATCTGTTTAGCAGTTTCAGACATTTTTATTCACAGACATCGGTCAAACCCAGCAATTATAACTACATTGTTGTCTACATCCTCTTCAGATATCTGTCAAAAATTAATAACAATAATATTGACCAAAGTCATGTATTTCAAATTTCTTTCAAACTAACACACAGCCAAACTATTCCAACTTAATTTTCACACACACACACACACACACACACACACACACACACACACACACACACATACACACACACACACGCACACAGTAATCCTGCAAAGCCAGAATAAAGAAAGTTTAAAAATGACCAGATAAGAGCATAAGGTGCTTTCATCCACAGAGAGACCATACTCCCAGCTGTACCAGCTTTGGTGACTGTGTACATGCATTATTGTTATGAAGAAAAACAATTACCTGTAGTTTATTGATAGCTTTGGATGAACTGTATGAGCTTTTGTAAAGAGCACTAGCAATAGATCATACGATTTAACCATATGTAGCACAATTTAAATGGAAGACTATTTATGAAATTATAAGAAATATTAACCACCTGATAACATGATAAGTTGATATGCACAATCTTTACAGAAGTAAAAATTATCTGAACATTTTCACATTAAAAAGAACTATTAGTAATGCAGAGGTTGCTACTGACACTCAGCTTTGCAATTCAGTGCTTCATCTAGAAATGTAGTGCCTGCTTCCATTGAAGAATAAATTGCAGAGGTTACATTAAAAAAAATGGTGTGCTTGTGACATTGCAGTAACATTTTTTTGAAGTAGATCAGCTATTTACACTAGGGATTGGCTGGCAAACAATGACACAGGTTCATAGTTACTAGGCTTCAGTCCTGGAGTCTATTAAGGAGCCTAGCACAATTTCCAATTGCTATGAAGCACCATCTGGTTAAGTGACTCACTCAATGTCACACAGTAGGGAAATTAAAATGGAAAGATTCAAACACTGCACCCTTGCCACAAGAAGCAGCTCACTAACTCATTGAAGCTTTAGTCTTCTGCACTAACTGCTACAGTATCAATTTTTAACTAAGTGTTGAAATCCTTTTGCCATCCAATTTTTAAAGAAGGCTGTATCAATGTAACAAGATCAGACATTTCTACTCATTACTCCATATAATGTAGACTATATGATTTGACAAATGTCAACCCCTTTGTAGTTGCTGGAGGCTGTAAAGAAGGTACTGCAAAAATATATTACTAAAATGCAACATGTTTAGAGTGTATTACACAATCCAGGTCTATTAATGAATTAATCCATTTTTATTCCAGTGAATAAAGCAAAACAGTTAAAGACAATTTAAATACCACAGCAGCTTTTGTTCAACAAGCCACAAGTCATACACAAAACAGAAATTACTGCATATAACATACTTTTTTTTTGTTGGGGGGATTTCTTGCTTGCAGAACACCTACATTTAATTTTTGACCTCCCTATGTCATTCCTAGTATCAAAAATAGCTATCCAATCTTACATCACTCAATACAGGTCTGACCTATTTGAATGACTAATAATGCTGTATTGTTGCAGCATATACCTCCAAAACCAGCAAAGCTGGACTGTGGACAGATGGGGCCTTATGCACAATAATGAATCAGGCCCCTTTTGCAATACCAATATCCAATTATTTGTCCGTTTCTCCCCATTTACTATAAACACTGTTCAATCCTGTCAGTCTACACAGTATTGTCTTCTTTACTTTTATAATTATCACAGAAATGTGGATTTTATTTAAGACTTTTATTTAAAATTTTGTAGAAAAACACTGACAGATATTTTCTAAATAAAACAAAACACTCCCACATTGAAAACAGACTTAGCATGAGAAAAAGAATGCTTCTCTTCCCTTGAAACTCACATTTAGTGAAAATGCATTTGGCAACTTATTACACTACCAGAGACATGCCAGGATTCAAATTGAAACACCATATAGTGGCTATGTAGTCCTTATAGTCCATGTTAAGGGTACAGGAATTCAAAAGACAAATGTGTAAAATATTTGCTAACAGCTTGCAACAGCTCACAAGACTCTACTGTCTCTTTTCAGGGGCATCCCAGGAGTACCGTCTGAAGTAACTTGGCAGCATCCCATAGAAAACAAATGAAGGCTGAGGGAATCAGACCATGTACTACAGGAAACCTCTCTTTTAACATCTCATAGCACTAAATGCTAGACAAACTGTTTACCTCAAACTACAAAACTATGTAATCATATTTCTGGCATAGACTGTAATCCTAAGCAATTTAAAATAAAAAAGGAATCCTGTTAGCTGATGTAGAGGATTAATCCTCTTGCCTCCTACAGTGAAGGTTTAAGATTTGAATCTGACTGAGGTATTAAACTTTAGGGGCATTTCATACAGACACACACAGAAGTCTCATTGAAAACACTGTCTGGCTGCTGCTCATTCCTGCAAATAAATCTCCCATGTGAGTCCAGTGCATGTCTCTTGCCATATCATCTGTTCCTGCAGCAAATCAGGTCTACAACAGGGACATTTAGACATGCATAGTAACATCTCTGTTGCAAATGTTATCACACTGTTCTGCAAAATCATGCACTTAACTTTTGTAATAGAGCATCTTATGTTTTAAAGCTAGCACCAGGCCCCCCAGCCAGCAGTGAGCCCCAAGGAAGCTGCCTAGGTAGCGTAGTGCTGGATCTGGCTCTGTTTGGAGTAACCCTTACTATTTTACAGGGGAGGGTAATAAGACCCCAGAATATATGGCACAAATAAGCAGTAGTAATACATTATAACTCATCAAAGGAGTTCACAGTTGCTTGGAAAAGAGTGTGGAGAGGATGGGAAAGTCAAGTATGAAATAGGCTGCTGTGTTGGGGCCCAGCTGCAACCCCTTGGACTAGATCTGTATGACATGAGCTTCCTTCAGCATCTTTACATGATCATAGTATGCTTTTAAAAAGTTGTAGCATGAGTTCTGCTATATAAATACTTTTCAGACAAGTTATTTTTTGTGCATCTGGCCCTTTCTGTCTCTCTATATCTCTCTCTCTCTCTGGGAGCTAATGACTCTGTGGTATGTGACAGATGGGGATTGACAAGGGGGATTTTTTGGAGGCTTTTTTGGAGTCTGACTTCTTGAACTAGTTTTGAGTGTTGGCAGTCTCTAGTTTGCAGAGGTCTTGAATTAAAAGCTACTATTATCAGAAATGTTTGTGTTCTATTTCCTGTCATATATGTGTGTGCATGTAGTAAGTGGAAGCAAATGATGTTTTCTGATTATAAAATGCCCCCAGTTTGTGATAAGAGAATGATGTATTAAAGCTAGAAATGTAAGATGAAAATCTGGAGCTATGTTAATGGATTTTGAGAAGAAAAGACAGGTTGTGGCAGGAGTGATAGATTTCAAAAATTTCCACCATATGTAAAGACCAGACTAGCACTATATGGAGGTCGAATCCCACCATTGCCACCATGTTGTGATAGATGGCACTACTTGCCACTCAATGGGATGATCAGACTGGAATTAGGGGGGTTGAGTCCCACCACCGCCAACCAGTCAACCAGTATACTACCTAGTTATATGAGGAACATGTGCTATGGTCATTGTATCTACTCTACTGTTCTAAAAAGATCTAATGGCTATCAGAGGGATGTTTTTTGAGTCACACCACTGATGCCCAGCATGTTAAAGTAAAAAAAAAAAAAGAAAAGTCCACACAATTCTGATTCAGTAACTGATTTCCAAAATGTAACACAGCCCTAAGAGCATAAAGGAAATATGCACTTCTGTTATGGGTATGGATTTCCAACATCCACATCCATATTTGGAATGTGCACTAACCACTTAACAAAGAGATTCTTTGACATTGCACCTCAGGCCCCTTTTCACCATGTCTAGAACTATGGTATCTTCCATTGTCCCCGATAAATGGTAACTTCCCCGTAAAACAAATTATTTTATACACATACACACAAAAGTTAGCAAAGTTCTCCAGTTCCCCACAGCTTTCTTCCTGGCATAGTAGTACTGCCACTAGATATGGCTATAGACCAAACACAACAGCTATCTTGACTATTCACGGTGCAGCAAGAGACAAATAGACACAAAACAGTAATGGACTAAGCAGCCTGGCTAGTTAGACATGGATACCACAATCTGACAACCTACAGTGCTTAATGATGCACTTTTATTAGGCAATAAATAAATAATAAAAAATAAATGAATACATATTAATCATAAGATCCTAGAAGTGAATAAATTGAAACTTTTACTTAGACAGTAAAGAACCTGCAAATACAGATTAAATATGTGGAAGTTAAGGCAATGTACAAAGAAAGAAAAACAATCAGATATACAGCACAGAGTATTTGAAGAAGAATCTATCTGCAGCTAAATAAATACTCTAGCAGTCTCTTACTGTAGAAATTTTGGCCCTTGCTACTCTAAGATAGTAAAAATTACACAAGATAGAATTCAAACAGCAAACCTTCATAGATATGGTAACCAAGATCTTCCAAGCATGATTGACTGATTCTACGTTCACCTGCTAATATATTCTAACATGTTCTCTTTTCTCTCAGGCCAGAGGTAGTTACATCAGAATAAAGCAATTCTTTTTCACAGAATGGAAGAAGGATTAACTAGAAAGCAAACAGATTTTCACATTGAAAGATTTCATGTACAATGGATCAGTTTCTCATTTGAATATTAAGGACTGCTTCCTTTGAACAGTTTTCTAATTTTATTGTTATGGCCCATGTTCAAGATTCCAAGCCCTTGTGTAAATTTACTATATAGATGCAATTAAGGCCTTTCTGCGAAACTGCAGAAAGTTATACTCTGCATTTCAATTACAAATTTCATATATTTCTTTTTGCTTTTCGTTTTTTTTCATTAGAAGAAGGTCACAGGGTTTAACATCTTCTTGCCTCAGGAAACACAACTCAAACATAGAATACAAGTGTACTAACAGTCTGAAACAAGAAAGAAAACATGCATCAAATTCTTTTATTACTTTTTTTGCCCTGACACCTCAGTAGCCACTATTGCTGTTTTATCTTGTGCTCGGAGCACAGCTTTGGAAATAAAGGAATAGAACCTCGGAGCACAGCTTTGGAAATAAAGGAATAGAACCAGGGCACAGGTGTGAGGAATGTTTTTGAAGTATTCAGTGCATCAGTGACAGTTGCATAAAAGGTAAGACACTCACCTTTTTTGCTGGAAAATCAGAACTCTGCAAGTTGTATACCCATCCTAGGTGATTGTATTGTTTTTCTTCTATTACTGAGTCTGTTGTGCATTAGGGAGTGCTGCACTCCTGAATGAGCCTTCCTTTGAATGAGACAGTAAATAGAGACCACATCTGCCTGAGATGGTGGTAGCTGGTTGAAAAAGATCCCACAGCACTTATTGAAAAGAGTAGGGAATTTCCCCTTGTGTTATTGTCAAGTTTAAAAACTCCAGAAAACACTGTAATAAAGATAAAACTCCATGCAACAGGAACCAATAAACAAAACAAAGGTCAACCACTGTGGCAAACAGGCTAAAAGTTTATTTGGTGAGCACTTTTGTGGTCTGAAGAAGTGTTGTTAACATGAAAGCTGTCACCAAATAAAGCCTGTTTCTGTTTGCCATGGTGGTTGCACTTCGTTTTGTTTATTGGTTCTAGTCAAGTTTTACAAGCCAGTAAAAATACCACATCTGTTTTCCACTGAAAAGAGGCCATTAGCCTAGTGTGACTAATCTGATCAACAAAAAGTAATAATAATAATAATAATAATGTTTCTATGTGATGGAAATATTATGCTTATGGGCTGCTTTGTTTATAAACTGTTTAAATTATAGCAGTTTCACTTT
The DNA here is from genome assembly GCF_019279795.1 of Protopterus annectens. Classification (NCBI taxonomy): domain Eukaryota; kingdom Metazoa; phylum Chordata; order Ceratodontiformes; family Protopteridae; genus Protopterus; species Protopterus annectens. The sequence goes on from NC_056734.1 coordinate 833,201,856, forward strand.
TTACAGGAAGGCTATCATTCTAGCTCTCACTTAGGTTGCTACCTCCAAACATTTTATCATTCTGCACCTATCATAACAATCTAGTTGCAGAGACAATAGTTTTTCACTGTTAGCCTCCAAATTTTAAGATCACTGCCTGCCTCAATGAAAAGCAGTGAAAAATACTCTGTGTTTCAAAACAAATTGAAAAAAAACCTTGTGAAAACTGCTAAGTAAAAATGCTTCTGTGTAATACATCCCATAACTGCCACAGCTCCTGCTACTTCTACTCCTGACTCAGTCTAATAACACTAAGCATTGAAATATAAACTAAACTTTTTCAGCAAACCTGACATTCTTATTCTACTCAAAAAAGTCTGTACACACAGTGCAGCCTGGATAAGTTGTTGACCGCAACTGAGCTGAAAATATAAGTATCTTGATTTTTGTTTGATTATTTTTACAGATTACTGTTTTTAAAATTTAATATATATATAGCACTTTGTCTGTTCTGTATCTTTACAAATCCTATCATTTGTGTCTCTAGTGCTTGCTGTCTGTAGGCTATTGTTTTAACTGAAGCCTTTCCTCTGTGTAATTATCTTTTGGCTAGTGGGGGCTGGTTCTTTTGTGTTCTTGTAAAAAAAAAAAAAAAAAAGCTGTTCTGGTATTTAAGCCCTAACTTTGATAGGGTTTCTGTCTTTACACACAGTGCAGACTGGATAAGTTGTTGACCGCAACTGAGCTGAAAATACAAGTATCTTGATTTTTTTTTTTGATTATTTTTACAGATTACTGTTTTTAAAATTTAATATATATATAGCACTTTGTCTGTACTGTATCTTTACAAATCCTATCATTTGTGTCTCTAGTGCTTGCTGTCTGTAGGCTATTGTTTTAACTGAAGCCTTTCCTCTGTGTAATTATCTTTTGGCTAGTGGGGGCTAGTTCTTTTGTGTTCTTGTAAAAAAAAAAAAAAAAAAAAAAAGCTGTTCTGGTATTTAAGCCCTAACTTTGATAGGGTTTCTGTCTTTACACACAGTGCAGACTGGATAAGTTGTTGACCGCAACTGAGCTGAAAATATAAGTATCTTGATTTTTTTTTTATTATTTTTACAGATTACTGTTTTTAAAATTTAATATATATATATAGCACTTTGTCTATTCTGTATCTTTACAAATCCTTATCTGTTTAAAAACTTTCATTTGTGTCTCTAGTGCCTGCTGTCTGTAGGCTATTGTTTTAACTGAAGCCTTTCCTCTGTGTAATTATCTTTTGGCTAGTGGGGGCTGGTTCTTTTGTGTTCTTGTAAAAAAAAAAAAAAAAAAAAAAGCTGTTCTGGTATTTAAGCCCTAACTTTGATAGGGTTTCTGTCTTTATACACAGTGCAGACTGGATACGTTGTTGACCACAACTGAGCTGAAAATATAAGTATCTTGATTTTTTTTTTTGATTATTTTTACAGATTACTGTTTTTAAAATTTAATATATATATATAGCACTTTGTCTATTCTGTATCTTTAAAAATCCTTATCTGTTTAAAAACTTTCATTTGTGTCTCTAGTGCTTGCTGTGTGTAGGCTATTGTTTTAACTGAAGCCTTTCCTCTGTGTAATTATCTTTTGGCTAGTGGGGGCTGGTTCTTTTGTGTTCTTGTAAAAAAAAAAAAAAAAAAAAAAAAAAGCTGTTCTGGTATTTAAGCCCTAACTTTGATAGGGTTTTTGCCTTTACACACAGTGCAGACTGGATAAGTTGTTGACCGCAACTGAGCTGAAAATATAAGTATCTTGATTTTTTTTGATTATTTTTACAGATTACTGTTTTTAAAATTTAATATATATATAGCACTTTGTCTATTCTGTATCTTTACAAATCCTTATCTGTTTAAAAACTTTCATTTGTGTCTCTAGTGCTTGCTGTCTGTAGGCTATTGTTTTAACTGAAGCCTTTCCTCTGTGTAATTATCTTTTGGCTAGTGGGGGCTGGTTCTTTTGTGTTCTTGTAAAAAAAAAAAAAAAAAGCTGTTCTGGTATTTAAGCCCTAACTTTGATAGGGTTTCTGTCTTTACACACAGTGCAGACTGGATAAGTTGTTGACCGCAACTGAGCTGAAAATATAAGTATCTTGATTTTTTTTTTGATTATTTTTACAGATTACTGTTTTTAAAATTTAATATATATATAGCACTTTATCTATTCTGTATCTTTACAAATCCTTATCTGTTTAAAAACTTTCATTTGTGTCTCTAGTGCTTGCTGTCTGTAGGCTATTTTGTCCCACCCTCCCTCCCTGTTGGTGTCTTGCTCTTATACTTGGTGGCTTTGCAGTTGCCCGCCCCTACTGTGACACTGCTCCCAGTCTAGTGTCATTAGCTCATTCTGCCTAATACAGAGAGAACATTTGATAAGGTCTTCTGTTCCTCCTTTTTCCCTTTCAAAAAGTAAAACAAAACTTTTTTTTTTCTTTCGCCTGAACCTCCTTGTGTTCTGACTGTGCTTCTCAAACATTTTGGAAATATACAGTATATTTCAGAGCATTTATTATAACTGTAATAGCCTTAATATTGCTACAACTCAAGTGCTCTAGGTTGCACTGCATCTGAAGTGCTTGTGTGTTTTAGCTGCTTTTCTGTATATATAGACTTTTATGTTTCTTTTACTAAATAAGCTCTGTAAAGTTGTTTTATTGCATTCCTGCCTGTATTTCTGAGGTTTTCTTTTGCACTTTTAAAGTTTGTTTTTGCTTAGTTTAATTGGTAGGCTACACACTCAAGTGCGCTAGCCGAATTAAAGCATTTACTGTGTTTCTGTACCTAATTTCTGCTACTTTGTAAAAAAAAAAAAAAAAAATCCTTGTTTCCCGCCTTTACTGAACTACAATAGTCAGTCTTCAGGTATTGCTGATCTCTGGGCTGTGTCATAGTTCCTGTGTTGCCCATATCCTTATTTGGATGGGAGGAAGCTTCTTTGTTCACCAGTGAGAGTGGGGAGCTCTGAGCAGCCTATCTGTCCCTTGAGGAGTGGTTCCAGCCCAGTGACCTGTAGCTTATGGGCTGTTTTGTGTCATAGTTCCTGTGTTGCCCATATCCTTATTTTAATAGGGGGAAGCTTTTTTGTTCACCAGTGAGAGTGGGGAGCTCTGAGCAGCCTATCTGTCCATTCAGGAGTGGTTCCAGCCCAGTGACCTGTAGCTTATGGGCCGTTTTGGGCCATTTCCTATCTCTTTCTAACCCCCTGCTTTAAAGCCAGCTTTAGCGCACTTTTGCGCTTGTAATTTAAAGTTTGTCCTGTTTTTGCATTTACCTGTTGAGGCTACACACTCAAGTGTGCTAGCCTGTGTTACATATTTACTGCATTTTTCTGCTATTTGTTGAAAAAAAGAAAAACAAAAAAAAAATATCCTTGTTTCCCGTCTTTCCTGACCTAGAGTAGTCCAAATACAGGCTTTGCTGTATTCTGGACTTTTGGAAAGTTCCTGTGTTGCCCATTTCCTTTCTTGGATAGAGGGAGGTTTCTTTGTTCACCAGTGGCAGTGGGGAACTTAGAGCAGCCTATCTATCCCTGGAGGAGTGTTCCCAGCACAAGAATCTGGTAGTCTATTGGCTGTTTTGGGCCAATTTCTAGCTCTTTCAAGTCCCCCTGTATAAAACCCGCTTTGGCGAGGTTTTTGCGCTTGTTACTACTCAGCCAAGCTCCTTTTGGTCCGGCAGAGTGGTGCTAGCAGCAGAGAGGCCAAAAGAGCGACTGCTAACCTGATAAAAGTGTTTTTTTCCTGCTACTATCTGGGCGACTGTCTGATCTAGCTAAACTGCAAGTATTTCTGCTTCTTGAACTGTTTTAAACTGTTTAAAGTTGTTTTTGCACCTGCACTTTTAAAGTTTGTCCTGTTTGTTGCATTTACCTGTTGAGGCTATTCACTCAAGTGCGCTAGCCTGTGTTAAATATTTATTGCATTTTCCTGCTGTTTGTTGCAAAAAAAAAAAAAACAAATAAATTATACTTGTTTCCCGTCTTTCCTAACCTAGAGTAGTCCAAATACAGGCTTTGCTGTATTCTGGACTTTTGGAAAGTTCCTGTGTTGCCATTTCCTTTCTTGGATTAAGGGAGGCTTCTTTGTTCACCAATGGCAGTGGGGAGCTTAGAGCAGCCTATCTATCCCTGGAGGAGTGTTCCCAGCACAAGAATCTGGTAGTCTATTGGCCATTTTGGGCCAATTTCTAGCTCTTTCAAATCCCCCTGTATAAAACCCACTTTGGCGAGGTTTTTGCGCTTGTTACTACTCAGCCAAGCTCCTCGTGGTCCTGCAGAGTGGTGCTAGCAGCAGAGAGGCTAAAAGAGCGACTGCTAACCTGATAAAAGTGCTTTTTCCTGCTACTACCTGGGCGACTGTCCGATCTAGCTAAACTGCAAATATTTCTGCTACTTGAACTGTTTTAAACTGTCTAAAGTTGTTTTTGCACCTGCACTTTTAAAGTTTGTCCTGTTTGTTGCATTTACTTGTTGAGGCTACACACTCAAGTGCGCTAGCCTGTGTTACATATTTATTGCAATTTCCTGCTGTTTGTTGCAAAAAAGAAGAAAAATAGCAGTGGGGAGCTTGGAACAGCCTATCTGTCCCTGGAGGAGTGTTCCCAGCACAGGAATCTGGTAGTCTGTTGGCTGTTTTGGGCCAAGTTCTAGCTCTTTCAAGTCCGCCTGTATAAAACCCGCTGTAGCGCGGCTTTGCGTGATTTTGTGCATAGCGCGACATCGAGCAGCGCCACTTATTTGGGTTTGAGCCTTGGAACTGATCTAGTTCTCATAATAAACACCCTATTCCTACACTAAAGCCTAGCACTTGCTCACTAAAGCAATTATATAAGTCAGCACTAAAAAATTTAAATCACTACACCCACACAAACTCCCCTTGAGTAACTTGTTCCCCATTGGCCCTTTTTTTCAGTTATAAAGGAATTCCCAATACTATTCTAGCATGTCCAAAGGTCAGTTGTCAATCTCCTCTCTGGTCCAGCTGGTGAACCAGGGAATCTTGAGGCAATGTTACAACTGCCTAATGTACACAAACAACCCTCTCCTCCTCCCAACAAATTCCAACACATGTGAGAGATGCAACCATATAGCCAAACTGGAGGCTAAGCTCTCTCAACTCAGTACTGGCGTAACCAGTCAGGAGGAGAAGGAAACCACACTCACTACAATTCCAGCCTCAACTAGACCTACCACGACAGCAAACCAAACACATAAACACACAAAAACATACTTGGAGGCTCTAAATAAAAATCTGCCTAAGCAGCAGAGACCTCCAAAGCAGACACCCAAGCAACCGCTACCCCAAACAAAACACGTGCAACACATAGCTCACAAAGCCAGTGTGCCGAACAGTCACAGCCCTTAAGGCTAAACAACACACCTGATACACTTGTAATAGGTGACTCTATCATCAGGCACACTGACGTCCTGCTCACCAGGCTAAACAAGGAGAAGGACACGGTGAGCTGCCTATCGGGCGCTAGGATCCGCCACATAACACAAACACTCAGGTCACTCCAAGGCAAGTACAAATATGACTCAGTCTTTATCCATGCTGGTGTGAATGACCTGAGACATAGCTCCCTGGACTACATGAAAAGAGACATAGAGGAGCTCTCTGAGCATGTAGCCCAGGCCGGTATGACCCTGACCTTGAGTAGCATCTTACCCTCACCAAGAATGATGCCACAGTATGAAGACAAGATTATCAATTTCAACAATTGGCTTAAGTATTGGTGTCATTCAAAGGGGATCCAATGCCTGTCAGCCTGGGATGACATGCTCGACAAGCCACGATGCTTTGCTAGGGACAGCTTGCACCTGTCACCCCTGGGCTTTTGGATATTGGCAAAGGCTCTTGCTACCCCCATAGTGCCTTTTTTAGGCAAGGCTCAAAAGACAAACCCACCTCCATAGGTATCACAAGGGATAAGAAACTAAGAGTAATGCTACTCAATGCCAGAAGTCTAAACCTCAAGATGCACTCGAAACTCTCCTTAGCATGGAGAACATCGATATCTGTGCAGTAACAGAAACCTGGTTCAAGGCTCTCGAGAGCACCCCAGCACTACCAGGTTATACCTCATACCATGCTTTTCGGCCCCAAAACTAGGACCGAACCACAAAAGGAGGGGGAGTATCAATATTCGTAAAAGATACCCACACCTCCAGGTTGGTGGCACAGCACGAAGCATGAGAGACTATCCATGTGCAACTAACAGTGGGTAAAACTGCCTTCCAGTTTATAGCCTGCTACAGACCACCCTCCCAAACCCAG